>NC_081151.1:7701873-8001873 GCF_958295425.1 Solea solea
AGAGTGTCACAGAAACGAGAATGCCCCGTGGAACGTCAGCCACCGTGGGGAAACGGTGTGGGCGTGGACTTTTGCATCATCCAAGTGCCACAAAACCTGGCTGAGGCCCTCGTCACAGACCTTGGACGGCAATAAAGACCACAGACGACAGACAGCACCCACTGACAAAGGCTGAAGGTTTTTGGTCTCCACGAAACATTCAGTGTCTCCTCTCACCTCTTTACACCCACTCACCCCTCCCTCAATCCCCTCCCTCCCTCCCTCCCTCTTCAGCTCACACCTAAATTCCCCCGCCACGCCAAACAGCCCTCATCCTTTGCATAGCTCCAATTATAACAACTATATAGAAATGTGATGTATAAGTCATCTTGAGTTAGAAACCCTATTTTAAGAAACTGAGGTGTGGGCTTCATGCTAGGGAGGACAAGTACCGGAAAGGTCTGTAAGGTGTAAACAACAGCAGCAGCAGCAGCAGCAGCAGCAGCAGCAGCAGCGAAAACCACGCGATCCACCGCAGAGCCACACTCGACGACTCTGGTGTATATAAACATGGGACATTTCAATGATTCCACAGAGTCCACACTTGCCCTACCCCAACTATTGTATCAGTCACAAACGGTTTGATGTGGGCTTTGAAGCATAAGAGCTTTCATTCTCATTTTCTCATCATTTCTTATATTAATTTCCCCATTACATTTTCCCCATTACATCAAAAATGTCTCTCATCTCGTGTGTCGGATAATAACTCTGGACGCTGGACTCTCATCAGAACTCAAAACAGAAAAAAGAAAAAGAAAAACACGTCTGCCTTCTGGACGATACACTTGGATAATCATTGCCAAGCTGAGGAAAGTGAACTGTGCTGATTTTCTGTTCTGCGTTAAAAAAAAAAAAAAAAAAAAGAATGTCACGTTGCTTTTTGGCACTTTTCATGTGAAGGTTTGTTTTTTTTTGCCTTTTTTTCCTCCTTGCTTTTAATGTTCTTTAAATTCACCTTAAGTCTAATTTAACACCTTAAAGAAAAAAGCACACGGGAAAAGAAGAGGATGGATGGGATGGATGTAAAAAAAGAAAAAAGAATGCAGATTATTCAGTGTGAGGCGGAATCAGTAATTCTGTTTCCTCTGCGGATGCTTCAGTCACATGACACTCTCTCACTCTCTCACTCACACACACACACACACACACACACAGAGAAAGAGAGAGAGAGAGAGAGACCTAAAAGCATTCATGACACTTTCAAAATACAAAAAAACACGTGATTACGTGGAGATAAATCGGGCTCACTCGGCCTAAATGTCCTTACATTGCACTTTATGTCATAAACACACACATACACTCTTAAATATATACATATATATATATATACACACACATATACACATTTTATCTGCTGTGTTCTTGCCTATAAGTTATTTTCTCACCTGTTTCTCTGAAAATTGTACACACTGTACACAGGACAGCCAAAAGCACAATACTTTTTTACTGACATATCTGTTTGTGTTTTGTTTGTGTGTGTGTGTGTGTGTTTCTTTCTGTTTTGTTTTGTTTTGTTTTATTTCTACTTCTACTTCTTGTGTTTTCTGCGACTCCATGTTTAAAACCTTTGACTCATCAGTCCTGAAGGCGGAGGAACAATCGCATCACGGTCATCAGTAGCTCTCGGTCACGAAATGATCCTATTTGGTCACTTTTGGCACGGCGAGGTTTTGGATTCTGCTGAACGACAGGGTATCGTCGCGGATCAGAAACTTTTGACAACTATTTGATGGATAATCTGCTAAAAAAAAAACACCAGATAAGGCCCCTTTTAACGTTGAACTCCAGGGGAAAAAGCAAAGAAAAGAAAAAGCACAGCAACTATCTGTCTATCTGCGTCTGTCTTTATGTGTGCAGCAGAATCAACAACTGGGCACTTTAGGGTGACATTTTACTTGAAGACTCGCTTGTTAAGCAGCATTGCATCATTTATAAGCACGGCATTAAATTAAAAAATATATAAAAAAAGCCCCCTCCATTAATTACAACTATTTTACATGTGTAGTTAATGTAAATAAGCATACTGATAGTTTAAAGAGCTTCAAGTACGATGTTGCCCGTGTAAAGATAACCTGTACCCGTCGTCTTTCGGGGGAATTATGTCCTTTGTAACCAGGAGATGTTACAGTAGGAGGTTCAATGTTATTATATACTGTAATATACAGCTTAATAATGGCCAATCATGATATATCGTCTTTGAAACAACCACTATTCAAATCTGTCGGTGGGATAATACTAGCAAAATGTGAATATGTATCTACAGGTTCCACTTCACGGCTGTTAACGTTTTGTTTTTTTTCTTCTTTTTTTAAAGTTGTTTATCGGCGTGTTGTACTTTGCACTAATTGTGAGGTTCTCTTAATTCAAAAAACACTCTGCAATGTAAACATTACCCTTTACTTGTTAGACACCAGGGATGCTCATTCATACTCTCATATACACAGATATATATATATATATATATTTATTTATTTTTTAATCTCACCACTGGTTCACATTTCACAAACACATCTGGGTTCATGTGTAATCATCTGTCTCGGTGTGTTTTTGCCAGATTGAATGTGTGCGAGTGAAACCTGGCTGACGTGTCCGCCTGATGCACCGAAGCTAAAACACAAAAACAAAAAGCTGGGAAGATAATGACAAAACGAGGGCCACCACTGCTCTGATCTGATGTGCAGCTACCGGCGGCAGTGGCACACACGCTGCATAAATATCAGCTTGACACGTGTGACTGCTTCATGTAAATGCCAGATTGCGAGCGCATGTTTGTGCAATCTGTTGTTGTGCTGACGTTCCACAGTCATTGTCCAGGGTACCTGTGTGGAATATGATACAGCAGCAGGGCAGAGGAGGAGAGAGAGAGAGAGAAATCTAACAATGAGGCAGCATGGACAACAAGCTGGGGTAGTGAGGGCAAGGGAGAGCTGTGCCATTAATAGAAACAGTGTGATAGTGTGTGTCGTGCATCCGATGTGACCTGTGTGTGTGTTTTGCATGTGGCGCGTGCATGTGGACCGGGACAGACGCCTCTGCCCCCCCCGTCCTGTCCCACCACCCGGGGCCTGTGTCTCATCTTGTTTATCAATGAAGCAAATTCACTGCTGTGTGTGGGTGGATGTGCGTGTGGGTGTGTAGGTGTGTTGGTGTGTGTGTGCGCGCACATGCCTTGCTTGTGCGTACGTGGTGTGTTATGACGCGTCTGTCAGATATTTGAAGCATTTCCTGTGGACGATGCCTACACATTCTGCATGAGTCATCCAGCTCTCACACTCACACACACACACACACACACACACACACACACACACACTGTACTGACAGACTGCATGTCTTCAGCTGCACACACTCCTCACACTTACATCCACACAGGCCTCATCACTGGCTGATTTCCTGCTCCGCTCTGTCGTACAGGCACGACTTGTCAACGCGCTGCTTCTCCATAAATGAACCTCCCCCTCACATTCGTCCACCCCCTCCGTCCCCGTCCCCGTCCCTGTCCCTGTCTCTTTGTGAGTCGTTGCACTTGAACAGGCCGAGGGGGTCGTCACTGCTCACATCACGATTGTAGATAGTTGTAAATAGTGTTCAAAGGAGTTCATATTTCAGAGATGAGAAGAGGAGAGAGGGGGGAGGGGGGGGAGGAGGACGGTGCCTGCGTTTCTTTCTCACCGTCCATTTTAAACGTAACACAAAATGGACTTTAACGTCAAAGAGGAGCTTACGTGACGACTCGGTGTCGAGTCCGTCCACTGTCATGAGGTCACTGAAATTTGTATGTGCAAGACAAGCAACTGATTTAAAACAGGAAATGACAGAAACCCAAAGTGCCCAATATTAGATGAACGGCTGAGATCGAGGCCGTAGAATGAATCATCGTGTGACTCAACGCTGAAAAAAAACAACAACCAATAAATAATCAAAATTCATCCTTGTTTCTCTTTTGTTTGTTTTTTTTTGCAAGTCATTTTTATTTAATTCCAGCAATTTCTGTTTCTAAATTTAGTTGTTTTATTGTATTATTCATTTTCCCTTAATGGATTTGCCTTTCACTGTCTTTGTTAATCAGTCACAAAAAGAACAAAGAGGCATAAAGAGTTTTTGGGGACTGACCGTCTGCTCAATCAGACCAAAGTGGCAGCGAAATTTACCCAACAGGCTCTTCTTGGATTGTCCTCGTCAAACTTTGTCGTTAGGACGTTGGACATTCAGAATTGCTGGAATGAAATAAAAAAAAAAATGTCTGGTATTGCAAAAAAAAAAGAAGAAGCAGGAGAAATGCATTAATTACGGCGATGTTGGAACGGCACCAGGCAGAGTTCACCTCCGTCACACGGGTCGTGTCGGTGCACAGGAAGTTAAATTGGTTCACGTGTGTTCTTCCATAGCAGGAACAGGGGGGGAAACATGACCATGTGACGCTGAAACAAAGCGCAGAGTTAAAAAAAAACACGATAAAAGCAAGAGTCCACCTTCACGTCCACCGACGACGGCAGGTTAGGATCCAGTCCTGGGATCTGAAGGAAGGAAAAAAAAGAAACTAAATAACAAAAAAAAATGGCTCCCACTGACCACGTTAACCTCTCTGCATCTCATTGGCTCAGATCCTCACAGGGTGTTTTGACAGATGTGGGCGTGGCCACGTAAAGTGGGAGTATCTAGATATTTTTGGGGGGTACTGTAGTTTGGTACCATCCTGTCGCTCTGACTCTTCATCCCTGCATGGTCCCTCTTGGTGTTTCAGCCAGCATGAGAACAAGGACACAAACTGTGAATCATCTTTGTATTTCTTAATATAAATTCCTCAGCAGCATTTACGGCTTCGGTTTTTGCAAACGGCTCATTTTCTTTTTCTTTTCTTTTTTCCATGCACTTGTTGGTTTTGTTTTGTTTTTTTTTTTTTTAAATGTATATTACATAATTTATTTTTCTTTCCTTCTGTTGGAACTTTTTTTATTTCACTAATTATGATGTATAGATATTTATTCTAGCAATAGTCTTCCTATTAAGATATACTGTGCTGATGCATCCTCTGAATAACTGAAGTTATATATATATAATTATATATATATGATAATTATATATATATATGATGATAATAATCAAATCTGCAAAATGATTTTCCTAATAAAAATGTGAACTGAAAAGTGTTTCCTCGCCTTTTTTATTTGTCGTCTCTTGCTGAAAGTTCTTAGTTTATAACGTTATCAATCAATAGTGTTGGACTAATTTCTTGGTATATCTGCAAAGTAATGTCAACTACAGACTTCTCACACTTATTCCTAATAAGATCATTTGCTCTCTCCTCATCCTCCTCTTCCTCACATATATATGTCAGACATTGGTTAAAATGGATAAAAATAGAGCGAGCGATAGAAACAGTATTTCTGATTTTCCTCCAAGTATCACTCGCATGCCACTGGTGGCGCACGTACCCCAGGTTGAGAACCATGGAAATATCCCACAAGTGCTTCAAATGGAGGAAGCACTTGTATGGTAAACAGTTTAGCTGCTGTAAGCCTCATCATTTTCTCTGTGACATGAGTTGGAGTCACCGTTTATCTGCTGCTCCTTTAAGAACCTCGCCGGATTCACTCAGCAACTACAGCAAACAAACAAAACACTGACACAGAGGAGGAGGAGGAGGAGGAGGAGGAGGAGGATGAGTTCACAGGCTCTTCCGCTCACTCCCACCTTTCCCTCTACCCTCCCACATCTGCTCGGGGATGCTGTGCCCCCGTGCGGTTGCTATGGAGACGGACTGACGTTGACAACGGTTGCCGCATCAGAGAGTGGTGGTGTGACCCTGGTGGGGACTGAGATGCGTAACGACTGGCGGAGGTCTCCCGGGGCGACTGCTGTGTGTCCGTGGAAAGCAAGCAAAGAAGAATAAATGAAAGTGCCGCCCTGAAGACCAGTGTGGAAACCCTCATCCTCACACTCACACACGCATGCATAAGCACACATGTGCCTCTGGATACGTGGGGAAGTCTGAGCTGACGTCATTACACGTGCAACACTCCCAACGCCATTTTGGCAGGAAGCAGCGGCCCTTTAAATTCAGAGACACGTTTAACCAGCAGCATATAGAGCACATTTCCAGCAGAAATATGCAAGTATTTCTGTTTTTTACCACTTTATCCTCCACGGGGGGAGCTGTGCCAATCCCATCTTACATAGGGCAATGGGCGGGGTCACACCCTGGACAGTTAGAGACAAACAACCATTCACTCACACACCTATTATCAATTTAGAGTGTCCAATTTTGCCTTATCACCATATTGCATGTTTTTGGACAGTGGGAGGAAGCCGGAGAACCCGGAGAAAACCCACGCTAAATAAAAAGGAATAATACCAAATGAAGATATGTTGAGATACTTCTGGGTCAGGTGTCACTTCCTGTTACTGTCTATTTCCTGGTCACTAAGGTCACTTCCTGTTTTCCACCATTACACCTGAGAGCCCAGAGAAACATTCACATGCACACGGTCTGAACCCATTCAAAGCTAAGAACCTGAATGTGCAAAGAACTTTCACCAGTCAGCGGTGAGGTGTTGATTTCTGTTTTGATTTTAAGTCCTGACTGTAACATGTCAGCCTGTTAGCTTTTTGTTTGTTAGCATGTCAGCATTTGTATGTTAGTCCATTACCTTTTTGATTGTTAGCATGTTAGCAATTTTATGTTGGTCCATTAGTGTTTTGTTTGTAAGCATTTATATGTTAGCAATTAGCTTTTGTTAATTAGCATTTTAGAATTTATGTTAGCCAATAGGCTTTTGTCTGTACGCATTTATATGTTAGCCAATTAGCGTTTGTTTGTTAGCATGTTAGCATTTGTATGTTAGCCCCTTAGCTTTTGATGTGTGGGCATGTTAGTAATTGTGTGTTAGCCAATTAGCTTTTTGTTTGTTAGCATTTCTATGTTAGAATTTTCTCTTAGCCTGTTGGAATTGACTTGTTTAAATAGGATTTACATTGTTTACACATGCAACAATGTTTACAGTGCTGTTTATTTAGAGATTAATAATTCATTGTTGGATTTATTGATCAGTTGGTTAACTCCATTTAACGAGTGATTTGGTGATTTGGTAATTGATTGACTTGGTTGATTACAATAATGATTGTTGAATGTTATGAACATAAACGGATTTAAATTAAAGGGTTGTACAACTTGATGATTAATTATACCTTGTGACCTATTATAGGTCAGGTTTTTTTGAAGGCGCGTGATGATGGTGAGCTAATGCCAAGAAAAGGACAAAGGACCATGTCTTCAACAGATTGTGGTAGGATGATGAACTCTCTTGAATTTTGGTATTAAAAACTGGAGAAAAAAAACAATTAAACTGGAAAAGAACTGAAACTAAAGGAACTGGAACATACAAACTATTCAAAACTGGAAAAGTTTAAATTATTAAGGCCTATTTCTGTTGACTTGATTGCTTTGTGTTGTTTTTCAAGGTTGCTTATTTACTCAATACGATATTATGTAAACTGCATTGTGTGTTGTCTTGGTACTTTGCACACTGGGCTCCCATAAAAATCTACACTTCTGTCCAAGTCAGTAATTTGTTAACCTAATTAGTCATTCATGTTGAAATAAGACTTGTTGCATTTATGCAGCAGGTAGGACAACATCTTTGATCAGGCCACACGTTTAGGTGCAAATTGGACACTCTAAATTGAGTGGGAGAGTGAATGGTTGTTTGTTTCTTTGTCCCTGTGATGGACTGGCGACTTGTCCAGGGTGTACAGTACTCGGGATTGGCACCAGCGCCCCCGCAACCCTCATGTGGAGGATATAGCAGTAGAAGATGAATGGAAAACAGAACTTGTGTACAGTCAACAGATAGTTCAAGCAAAAGGCTTTAATGTAATGTGTTAAATGTTTGGCCGTAAATAAGACAGGAATGTGGACGTGAAACGCCGTACAAACTTTTATCCTCCTCCAAGGATCCAGAGGCTAAAAGCCTTAAATTTGAAGAACACCTCCTAAGTGTGCGGCCCTATGCCTGTTCTTTTCATTCTCTAGTCCTCTAGGGGTGGGAATCACATGGTACCTCAAGATACAATACGCGATACATGGTTCACGATACCAATAATATCATGATACTGTGATAATCGATATGTACACAAAATCCATTTCCATTTGTTATCGACAATAACGGGAGACTCACTCCAGACTACTGAATCCTCACATGCTCCACTGCTTTGACCTGGAAGTAAGAGCAGAGGCTGCTACATAGAAGATTCCAGAAGATAACAGCCCAAAATGGTGAAAAAAGACATGGAGTGACGTTAAACTTGCTGCCTACCAGCTGCCAGCTAGAGTTGTTTTGGTGAGCCAGGAAACAACACAATATCACCACATAGTTCCCACTGTGTTTTCTATTTTGGGACAAGGACAGTGGTCCAATTAAACGGCATAACTGTGCATGCAAATGTCCTGAGGGACTCTGTATATGTGCATTATACGCCGTTCGCCTCAAACCCATACCATTTCTTTGAAGTTGACCACATTTCGAGCACGTTTGATTTTAATCCGATTATTATAGAGTTTGCGTGATACCTGAGCAAAGTTGCCTTTTTGTATGTGGTTTGAAGCTGCTCTGCTGTCAGAGTGAGAGCATCTTTGAGTCGTGACTCATGGGCTTCCACCACTCGTTTCTTAGAGAATGAAAAGCCCTGCTGTAATCCACTGTAACCCACTGCCTCCTCAACACGGAGGGAGGGGGGGAGGGACTGTGGGTGAAATGGAGGAAGGAAGGAAGTGAGACAGATGAAGGAGGGGAGGCGGTGAGGAGAGTGATGGAGAGGGAGCTAAAAGGTGAGAAGATGTAGGAGAAGTATAGAGGCATCAGCATAATTTCACACATCAGTGGAAACGGGGCCAATGCGGTACAGTGTGTTATAAATATAGCTCTCCCGTGGTTAAAATAGTCGGGTTGAAATGGTTTCTTCAGCAGCCATGAAGAAGAAGAAGAAGAGCATCTACAGGAGGGCAGCACTTCTACAGTATGGCAGCATCACTGTGTTTCTAAATCACACGTCCTGGTCTGGTCCTGCACATCAGAGCATCAGAGCCGTCATGCTGCAGCAGATGCAGCACTTTTCTTTTTTCTTTTTTTGCTCTGTGTGGAGGAGTGTACTGCACAGCTCGGTGGAAACGCAGGGGGCTTGTTTGCACAATGGGCCTGCCAGCAACACAAGGACAGCCCACATCTCCCAGGAGGGAGAGGGATCACTGTCGGGCCAACGGCGCCACTGTGTGGCACCACGGCGCAACTGCAGAAGAGGGGCATCTGATACACAGCTCTAAAATCTCTCTGAATGTTTGGGAAATGGAGGGCAAAGGTCATAGTTGAACATGTGACGTGATGGAGTACTTTATGGAAATCTGAGCACAAACTTATGTAGGGAGATGATTAAATTCAAACTTTATTGAAGACTCGCCAGGAAAAAGTATTTAAAAAAACATGAGATGGGTATATTACATCGATGATAAGCTGTCTCACCATTTTTATGTGCCTGGGTGAGTTCTGTGATTATACACCAAACAATATTTAAGATGGTTTTTATTTCCCTGAATTAATCCTGCACAGAGACGGATTATTATACAGGAGAATTATAATTATAGATGCTTCTCTGTGCTTTTGGGCTCATGCCATAAAATAATGAAGCATTGTGCCAGAGCCATTTGAACATAATCCAAATATATATATACATAATAATTCTGTGCGCATTGCGTTCTCACCAGAAAATGTTCTTTTATATGCAACGAAGACATTCTAATAAATATATTTTACTTAATTTTACTCTAAGCAAGCAGCTTTAAAAATGATTGAATCTGTTTTGGGGAATAAAATGCCATTCAGCCTCCAAAGCCACTGTCTACACATTATTTCAAATTAAGAGTGGTCCTTAGAATATACAGCAAATATATTTAGTAGATTATGTCATTGTTTTCTAAAAGTTTTTTTTTCTTTTCTTTGATCTTTGCATGCTCTGCACTGAAGACACCAGGTGTCCTAAAGAAAACAGTTTATTTAATGTTCAGTCCGTGCTTTTTTCTGTCTTGTAAGTGAGTACGATGAGCACGTGTGTCTGTCAGAAATTCTGTGTTTTCAAAGAAGCATTCGGCACATGTAGATTTGCGTAAAAGTCATTGTTTTCGGAGCCCCCGGGTTAACGCTGCTGTCACCGGCTCGGATGGAGGGACGGGGGGAGGGAGAAGGAGAGAGGGAGGGAGGAGGTAGAGGAGTGGACAGACAGTGGTATCGGAGGGGGAGGCGTTTGGCTCGGCGAAGACTGGGAGTGAACGAGCAGAGAGGGTGAGGAACCAGCGGATCTGGCCCTTTAAATCACCGCTATACAGCGCATTCGGAGGTGAGTTTGGAGATATTCGTGTATTTTAATTCCTGTGTATAATAACCGTAACGCGTCCGTGCGCCTCTGCGAGCCCCGTGTGTTGTCACCGAGGGCGGCTGCAGCAGAGGGGGCTTTTTTTTTTATCAGTGTCACGAATCCGGATTTCCCCAGCCCTTTGCCGGCAGTGAGGGTGGGGAGCACCGGGGACAGGGTCAGTGGAAGATTTCCTACAGCGCGGCTGGACTCTTGAGGACGCACCACGCCACTGTGTCCAAGCAAAAACCCCTCAGCTGGATCTTCTGTGCTGAAGTAGGCCGATCGATTTGCATAAGAGCGGAACATAAAGGCATGCGCTCCAGTCTTGTGCCCATTGTCGCTGGAGGGGTTTTATTCTGGCTGCTGCTGCTGCTGGAGCCTGCCTCCCTCCAAACATGTCACCACCCTGCTCCCACGGCTCAACACTCTGGGCCTTTTATTTTTGTGCAGACCTGAGTCGGTATTCAGTCTTCCACTGGAGAAAATATCTCCGGCTGTGTGTGTGTGCGCTCAGTTTCTGTGCGTATTTGCGTGTGTGTGGACAGCCATGGGAGAGAGAGGGGACATGCTGTTCTATCCATCAAAAATGCCCGCATTGTGTTTTCACGCGATAGAGCAGCAAAGCAGGGCCTACAGTGGAGGATATGGCTCCGTGCTGCAGGCCGAATCGGCGCCCACAAGCTGCTAGGATCGATAAGGATTGATGCGTTTTTGCGCGTCTTGAGCAGGAAGAGCGGCCGTGGGTTTGCTGACTGACCGCGGCCTGTCCGGTTGTTGCTCATGGTTTTTGGTCCAGGCCAAGACAAATGAGCAGCTGACTGAAGAGGTTTTGCTGTGTCCAGCACAGAAAATCATGTTTATGTTAGGGTTTTTATTTAGGGCACAGTTTCCCTTTTTCCCTACACACCATAACAGAGAAAATCAACAGGCTGAAAAAGGCTTATCATTTCTCTATAAGGACTAAAATAATCATGTGTTTCTTGTGAGGTGTGTCACTTTGTTTGGAGGAAAATCTGTCAAAGCCAATATTTGCATTTGGAGTTTCCCCTTTTCAAAAAAAACCCCCCAATAACATGAATTTGTTGAAGTTATAGCAGCTTGCCAACAAAGAGGGTGCAAGTGATGTCAGCTGGTTTTGATAAAGTTATGAGGTGGTGTCACTCACGCGAAAACTATAGTTGTACAATAAAGTCTGCAGTGTTCAAAATGTATGGTTATGGTAGAAGCTGCAGTCGGATGCTGTTTTTTAATAGTAAGTCATTGATATTTTTTATTTATAGTTAATTTTTTGCAATGATGCAGGGTCAAGAGGGCAAGAAGGTCGCCGGTTTCGAACCAAGGCCTTTCTGTGTGGAGTTTTCTCTGTTTTACACCCACAGTCCAAGAAACATGCAGAGGTTAAGTGAACACTCTGAAGTGACAGTACAATGTGAGAGTGAATGTGATGGACTGGCAGTAGCTGGAGGTGAAAATGGTTGACAATGAATGAATTTCCAGTAGGGCTGATTGATGCTGTACCTCATCAAAAATCGTTCCAATTGGATATAGAGTAGGGTTGGAAGCCATCACTTTGTCCTCCACATGAGGGTCGCTGGTGCCAATCCCAGCTGACATAGGCTGAATGACAGTTCACCAGTTCATCACAGGGACACAGAGAGACAAATTACCATTCACACTTGCACTTATGGTCAATGTAAAGCGTCCAATTTATCCCAAAATCTGTATGTTTTTGACACACCATTGTTTCCAATATCACAAAGTATGTGATTGTCAAAGTTTGGCTCATGATGTTCCAATAAATACAGATGTTTTTAGGGATGTTTCTCAAAGTAGTTGGAGAAACTTTACGATAACGAACCGTCCCTCCTCATGTGCATATTGTAATCTGAAACAAAACATTCTGGCTACTTTTATCCACCCAAGCAGCTGTAGATACACGTGTAAAAGGTTTATTCTGAGGCGACAAAACACCCAACGCAGTTGTACACTTCTACAACACATACGTATGGGTAGTATATTGAATTTTGCCAATAAATAAATGTTACACACTGGATATTTAATACTGAGCCGTGTGCCATAATCAGCCTAGTTAGGCGTTAAGATTAGGATTATGATTACGGTCCGGTTTAGGCTGGGGGTGCATTTCAGTGACTGTCCTTACAAGTATGATAAAACATCCATTCTCTCTCTCACACACACGCACACACACACACAAAAGCCCTAATTACAGGCACAGATCTCTGAGCTACTCCACAGTAGGAGTAATTAAAGCAGGACTCTCTCCCCGGGAGAGAGGGCGACAGACGGAGTGAGAGACACACTCGTAACACTCCCGGCGTGATGAGTGAGTGAGGTGTGTTTTCAGATCAGGTGCTCGTCGTGAGGGAACTTTCTTGTCACACTGTGACGCGTCTTTAATAGGATTTGACGCAGACGAAACATAAAGGCTCTTTGTTTTGGTTCAATCGTCGGATCGATGGAGTCTTGTTGCCGATGATGGAAAATGACATTTTTAATAATGTAATGTGGACGACAACACCGTGGCACTGAAGCACATTTCACTCTCTCTCGAGCTCAGAATGACAGAATGAGGGTTGTTGTTGAAATGAATACTTTCTTTCACCCGGGCCTTTACACTGTGGTTTCATCGGGGTCAAAGTTCAACTGGAAGTCAACCCAATAATCACGTTTGTATTTATGCAGCTGCACATGACAGAAGGGCATTCTTTAAACGTGTATATATAAATGATCTTGGTAACCTTGTGAACATGTCACGTGCTGATGTCCCCTGTTCTCCCTCTTCTTCTCGCCAGAGTCAAGCCGATGTGAGCTCGGCCACCGCGCGGCTCTGTCGTTCAGACTTGTTTCACGGCCGTCAGTGCACCGCTCACATCCACCTCTCCATCATCCATCCATCCAGCCACGTCAGTGTTTTAAAGAGAGAGAGAGGCCAGTCTGCACACCATCAGTCAGGTAACACTCACTCCACTCCTCCAGAACACTCTGTGAATGAATGAACTCACTGAAATGATCTCTGGTGTGACCTGCGTGTGTTCCACTGGACTAAATCTCTCTATCTCTCTCTCCATCTTTCTATCACTGTGTAACTTGCTCCCATAAACTGTTTATTGATTAAAAACAAACTGCATATTCTCTGTATAATCTCACATGTTGGTGTTGCACCACCTCATGTTCACCACACGGCGGTGCTATAAATCTATAACTGAATCTCCCAAAGCTCTCTCCTACCTACATAACTATTATGCAACTGGTGATT
This sequence comes from Solea solea, assembly GCF_958295425.1. Lineage (NCBI taxonomy): Eukaryota > Metazoa > Chordata > Actinopteri > Pleuronectiformes > Soleidae > Solea > Solea solea. Next base: position 7,715,594 of record NC_081151.1, read on the forward strand.
TACCATCAGTTTAATTTCTAAACACTGGTCAGTAAAAAAAAAAAAGCCAAATAGCTTTATTTTTTTGAATATGCAATTACAGAGGTGTAAACGGGATTTGGGTATTTCATGATATATTGTATTTGCTTATTGCTTATTAATACTGATGCAGCAATGGTTAAGTAACATTTTCATGTTGTAAATAATAGCATTGAATCCATAAGTCCATATACTTTCAATGTCATTCTAACATGCGTAAACATCTATACTATGAATGTGTTTGATAACAGTGATTCCTCCTGTTGTGAAAATGTGAGCTATATTTCCATAGACGACGCTGTATGTTGTTAATAAACACTTGGTCATCATTACGTCACGACGTGACCGTGTGTCACAAACCACTTATTAAAATACGTCTGCCTCTTCATCGACGTCACGAGGCTGCGCGAACGTAGTGTTTTTTTTTTTTTATTTTGTGTTTTTTTTGTGGCACACGCCCATTAAACACGAGCCTTTGAATCTGTAACCAGTCAAGCGTCTCTTTGGCAGCAACAGCCAAACAAACACAGCGAATCAGACCTGAAAAGTGATCAGGAGGAAAATTTGGACAATTCTCATTTTCCCAACATCTTTGTTGGATTATGGGTGTGACCAGGACAATCCAAGGTGAATTTTTTTTCCTCGAGTGGATGTGCTTCAATGTCCTGTTACCCTCTCTGATATTAAGATCCAAGATTATGTCAGAGTTAAACACAAATGTGAATGTTATCATTTATTCATTTGATTGTGAGCCCTCAGAACTAGCAACACCGTAGCTTTTCTCATCTTAGTGTGTAGTAACCAGTTTTTACACCTTAAACTGTGCTGCTATACAAAGCATTTCCCATGTTGTGCCTTTTGAATAAGATATTGCACAAGTAACAACCACGGAATCCTTTCAACTTTGACACCTTCTCTTGGACTCACGGATTAACGGATAAGAATTTGTAGTCAAACGTTAAAGGTCACCAGAGGTCGACCGATATGTTGTTTTTTTTTGCAGCCAATTGTCTTGTTTTCTGAGATAAAAAGTGTGTAAATTGACATAATTAAACTTTACTGATCATCATTTGTCTTCAGGGTCATCTTAGTTGGATGTCCTCATATGAAGACCATCACTGATGTAAATTCTCTCCGTTTATTTGAATTTTTTGTCTAATTTTGGACTGACCAATGTCACATTGTCGTGCAAAATCAATAATTCTTTGTCACGGGTCCCCATGGCTCTCGTCGGCACACGCTTCCTGTGAACACCAAATAAATAAAAGTGTTTAAATGAGCGTTTTCCATTCAAACTGAATCCAAAACACGTCCGTGCTGATTTCTCTGCCTGCAATTCATATTCATTGAACTCCTGACCATAGAGCAATTATATAAAAATTGGACATTCTTCTTGTTTTCCAAATGAAGACAACCCAGAAGTAAGAATATATTGAATGGCCACTAGGGGGAGACACACCACTGATTGCTCCATTTTAATGGAAGCTTCAGTGGTGGTCCTACTTTTCACTTTGGAAAATGGGAATAAAAACTTTCTTGTTGAGCGAATAAAACACCAATCTCGAGGCTTCAACACATGAGTTTAGCTTATTATGGCCTGGTTGTCATTAACCTGGATGTTCATTCACTGTTGTTGTAACACGACAATAATGTACTGTTGTAAAAAATGTGTTTGTTTCTATTTGAACCTGTGTTGAGACTTATTCCTGTATAGATGCAGATCATTTCAAAGTTTGACAACAGGTTTTCACGTTTACTTTGTAAACATCAAAACTAGGAGCCGCTTTTTCTAACCTGATGTCAGTGAAATGAACTCATCGGTCTTGTTCTGACACAAAAGAAGGAAACAGCCAATTGTACAAAGTGTTCTAAACACCGTGTTCTGTCACTGTTTTATTCCTCTCCCTTCATGTCCGCCCAAGGCGTGTCAACATTGCTTTTTAATATGATGACGAATAAACACCGTCTGCATAAACTGAACAGTGCTTTCATCTCACACTCTGATTCCCCCGCCCTTCTCTCCCTCTCTCTCCTTAGTTCAGTTTTCTCCTGTGTTGGTTTATTCTGATGGATCAGTATGTCTACCACTAATAACATCGCCCAGGCCAGGAAACTGGTGGAACAGCTGAGGATTGAGGCAGGAATTGAGCGCATCAAGGTAGAACCAAGCCCCTGCTGCAATTTTTCAAGTGTGTGTACGTTCAGCAACTGACTCCAGTTCTCCTCTCACCTTTTTTTGTTCTCATCCCCTCCTTTTCGACATCACATTTTCCTTCACCCATATGTACTCCCATTTCTCTCCCCCCCCCCCCCTCTGACCTTTTTTTTATCAGGTGTCTAAAGCAGCAGCAGACCTAATGAGTTACTGTGAGCAGCAAGCTCGTAGCGACCCTCTGCTGGTCGGGGTTCCCACCTCCGAAAACCCTTTCAAGGACAAGAAACCCTGCATCATCCTATAGCTGCACTCCTCCTGCTCTCACACGCACATGCACATAGACAGGTATACACACACACACATACACACACAATTACATGAGTACCTTAACTGATCCCCACATTTCCCCAAGCACACACTCACACATGCAAACACACAACTTCTCTCATAAGAGCCACTCTGGAAAAGCGCCATACCCCACAGCCACAGCTCCGGGGGCAGGTATCATGTGCACCTAGTGGCCGAGATCAGTATATCACTGAGTATGATCCAAGGTGCTTTGGTAGTATTCATATATGCTGGTAAATTGACTACAACTTAACTTGAAAAATGGATTGGGACATTACTAATCATTAGTAGGCTGGGATATTTTTTTGGTTTGGTTTTTGCTGTCCTGAGATGAGGGGTTGGGTAAAGGATGTACAGCCGTCACCATAGGCAGGAAGCGGGAGGCTATTAAAGCCTTTGCCTTTTTATTGGACTATAGCATGTTCCCACTGAAACCGGTATCAACAGACCGCCTCTGCCTGTGGCCTCACAATGGCCGTCTTCAGCCTTTGGCCACGCCTCCAGCTGTGCCAACCTGTACAGAGAGTCCTCTCTAGATGCTGATCTGTCGTCACTGAGTCCACAGTGGTTTATTGTGGCTGCCGTCGGTCGCGCTCAAACCTAATCTGACCTCAGATCGGCACCTATGAGGTTAACACAGCTCTTCGCAGAACTCCAGCTACTAACCCCCCCCCCCAGACGTTTACTGCATTTTTCTTAAGAAATGCTTGTTTGTGAAATCAATGTATGTTTTGATATTTTTTGTTGAAGCATTAACAGATAAGATAATACTGTACTTTTTTTTTTCTCTAAACTGCTTTGTGTTGACACTGGTGTTGCCCCCAGTAGTATTAAAAGAAACGGGAGGTGATCTGATTGTAACGCAAGGGAAATACTCGACCAGATACCTGCTAGAATCTTAAAGGTTTCTACTGTATATCAAACCTCCCTGTGCTTTACCCTGAGAGAGGGAAAGGCTGGAGGAGAAATCCCTAACTTAACATCATAACATTAACAAGAAACTGTCCCAAAAAGTAAAAATGAAGATTTCCATTTTCATACCTTCTCCTCTCATGTTGATTTGATTCTTTTCATTGGCAGTTTTGTCAGGTTATCCTTGGAAAGCGCAAAGATGGAGGTGTTTGTTTATCTTGTGTAATGGATACTAGTTCTGGCCATGAATCAGACCAGAATGATCTTTAAACTTCTCCAGTCTCACCAGTGCAACAGCTCACTCTGACGTGAGCTCAGACTGGGTCAGGTACTGGATGGGTTAAAGCCGGCGGCACCTTCCCGCTCAGTTCTCTGCTCCCCCCGCTCCTCCACAGTGCTCCTTCTTTATGAAAAACCAAACTTGATTGTAAAAACTGAAGATGAGACGGTTGAAAACATGACGTTAAGAGAAACAAACGAAGTGTACAAACTTTCTTTCAAACGTGCAGAAGTGATAAGTTGAAGAGTAGCTGTTTTGGGTTTATTTTTTTGAGTTACGTTTCTTCTCTCTATGGAGTCCATGGAACCTGGTCAGTTGAGTATTACCCTGTACAGTGTTTGTAAGATACAAAATCTAAACAGAGAATCCCCCTCTGTGGATGTTGGATTTTTTTAGTACTCCCTATTCTGTTGTCAGTCAGGATCATGTCCGTCTTCATTTATTTATTTTGTCGTTCAGGTTTTATGAGGCTCGCTAAAGCGGAGGTTGGTTTTAACCAGAGATTCAAACGCAGCCACCTGATGAGGATGAAATAATGAAAATGAAATCCTGTTTGGTTTATGGATTATATTGATTAATCAACATCGGACCTCATTCCTTTGGCCTAAACCGACCTCCTGATATGTCCTTTAACACCAGAGCAGCCCACACGTTTTGGTCTAGGTGGGCAACAGACACCAAGGACAACACACACATAAATACACACACCTACACTCGCGTACAAATGTTTTTCTTTTGAATTTGAGGGATGATTCTCAGAGGTAAAAGGTTGATGAACCTGTATGGATTAGCTTTGTGTCGTCATATTTACACTTAACCCTTTAAAGAAGCAGCTGTAGTGGCTGATGGGCTTGTTGTGGGGGTTGAGTCGGCCGTTTTGTTCCCTAATCACTCGGTCAATATGACCCCACCTGTTCCACTCCACACTTTTGGGAGTCTGAGTTGTTTTTTTGGAGGTGGTGAGAGGTTGTGTGTGTGTTAGTGGGTCCACACACCTGCTCATCTCTGAGTGTACAGCTGTGTCTGTAAGGCCACTTGGGAAACGTTTAAAAAAGAAATCCCACAGCCCTCGAAGAAGTAAAAAACAATACATTTAGTAAATTTGTTAGAGCTTCCCACACTTCCCATTTCCCTCAATTTGACGTAATGTCTTTATAAGTTTGTGTTTAGTGGAGTAGTTTTCTGGAAGTGTTAGCAATGTGTTAGCTTAGCTTAGCATAAAGAAAGGACACAGTGGTATGCAGCTTTCACAAATATTAATTAGAAAACCTCTCAAGCTAAAATACACAATGTTTAATATAGTTTTGCTTACATTTGGACAGAGCCAGAACTTGGAGCACTCTTAGTGCTATGCCAAGCTAAGCTAATTAGCTGCTACATTTGGTCGATATCTTTATATCAGACAGTTTAAACAACACAAATTTAAAGTCACTGCTTTTTTTTTTCCTTCCTAAAGAAGAATATCAGGTCCAAGTACAGAGCTAACAGGAGCTGGAGGATGACCACAGTGAGGGGTGTGTGTGTAGGAGCTGAAAAGGATTATTTGGCAGAGAAGAGCACAGAGAGGTTATGTGTGTGTATTTGTGATAGAAACACTGTATGTACGAGTACACCGGGTCTCTGCTGCTGTGTCACATTGTAATGTTACAGTACTGCAGTCCTGTAATTCCAGGTCAGGGTGACTCTGACCGAAGGAGAGGTCATGTGACACTGTGTGTTTTCAGTCAGAGGCTCAAGTGTAACATGGACTGAAGAAGAGTTGGAAGTTATTTTTGATGTGACGACAGTAACGACTGTAATAATAGACTTTCTTCTTTATTATAGCTTCATCCGTACATGTCCCAGGTAAACTCTATTAGCTGCAGGTTATTTCAAGCCAGGACTCAGAATACACTGACATTTTAATTAATTTGATTTCTTATCAACTTGTATATAAGAATATTAACCCTTGAATTGCCCCTGTTTATTTTAAGTTGAATTAGAATGAAATGACTGTCAGTTTTCTCACATGTTGGCTAAATGCTACGCTACATCGCTCCCCAGTAATGACCAAGTTTAAAGAATGGAAACTGGATAAAAAAAACAGTCTGCATCTTTTTTTAACTATAATATCTGAGTTTTATCAACGTTACGGAGATTGACGAGGTGAAGTTGCTGCACCTAGTCGCGCCTTTTTAAAACGTGTTTTATTTTAAGTTGTTTACCCTAGCTGTCAGTCGTTATGCTGTCGCTAAGCTAACTAGCCGCAGCCTCGAACCTCTTTATAGTTTGTAAACAAACATGGCGGTGTCTGTTTTGCACAGCAAGAAAGCAAACGAGTGTATTTCTTAAAGATATTCATGTTAATTGAATAAATTGCTTTAACCTTTCTGATATAATTGAAGAGGTAAAAAGACAAAACAAAACAAGGAGGTGAGAAAATAGAAGCTTGTGACAGGAACTTCCTCAGAATTACTGGGTTATTTTTCTAGGACCCTGATGTTCGAAGTAATTAGAATTGTAGTTTTTTTTATTTAAGTTGCAGATTATATAACAAGATATGATATGACATAAAACACACACACACACACACACTGATGTTGTCCTGATGGTGTCTGACAGATGCTGTTTAACTTTTTCTTTTCTTTTTAAAAAAAAAAATAAAATAAAAATCATCAATCATTCCATTGCTGGTTGGGCTTACAGTCAGAGAGAGCCATCCGATGTCACTGGTTTGGCTGACAGTTTGTCTGATCGGTTGGTTGTTAGTTTGCCTTATAGTGGCGTATATTGTGTTTATGCTGGTGTTGGGGTTTTCAGATCAACAGAATGGACAGTCTTAATAGAAGAACGTGCGGCTTGAGATTGGAAATCCACTGGTGTTGTGACACAAAAGCGAGCCACGGGGGGGGGGGAATTCACGTCTGGTTAGGTCAGGGAGAGTCATGGCTCCTCACTGGTGGACTTTTCATATCAAACATCACTGAATCAGCTCTGAGCCCTTTCCGAGACTCACCTTTTGTGTTCTGATCTCCTGTGTATGCATACAGTATATGTAACTTTTTGCCTTGATTGAATATGAAGAAAATATATCTATTTTTTGTAACTGTTCTCTGATGTGCCATAACTCATGTTTTCTTGCACACTGTTAATATTTTGTGGATATTGCTGTTAAAAAAAAAAAGAAAAAGATATCGAGAAGTAGATGACATTAATAAAAAGATGATATAATAACATGTCGCCGTGTTGAATTTTTACTCCAAACCACATGTGCACATAGTTCAGGGGACGGTACACTCATGTCTGTCTGAAACATCTCCACAACAACTAGATTAATTGTTGTGAAGTATTTTGCACAGACATTCACGGTCCTCCATTGAAAACAATAAAAACCTAATGACTTTGGAAATCCCCTAACGTTGCCTTCACTGTGCATTTATTCTCTGAAATAAACGCTCTTTCCCACACTTTTTTTCAGTGCAGCCTTGAGCGTGTTATTTTCAAATGACACTTCTTGCAACATGGTGAAAGCATTGCATCTCATCACCTGGGGCCTCAATTTGAAACCCTGGGACTCCCAAGCGCTCTTGAAATGCCTCTGGTTATGGAATTTAATTTCCTGCAGGATGAGTCCTTTTAACTTAAAGTGATCCTTTAACTCTTGCATTTTTGTCCCACCACCATGTCAGAATGTGTCTATTTTTCTACTACTTCAGTGTATGACCATATATTTACTCACACTTACTGTATGTAACATTTCTGTGTGTTTGCTTGAGCCATAACTTTTCTTTAAATCCGTAGAAATGCGTATTTCTATTGACATTCTCTGCTGTATTTGTCTTCGGTATAACTTCCAGTGCAAAACCTCCATGAATATATGGCTAGTGTGTTGTGTTTTGCTTTTTCAATTTTTATTGTGTGCAGTTATGCACTAATGAATCAGGACTACTCATTGTCTTTGGCTGCACATTGTGCCATCAAAGCTGTAAACACACAGAGGACCAAACAAAACACCAAGACAACGATTCCCATGATCCTTTCTTAGTGTTTTGCATGCTAGTGGCAGACAGTACATAGAAAAAACATGCAAACACAGTCACAGAGACACCAGACTGACTGCAAATCCTGTTCATTATTGGCTCCTTTTGTTCTCTTCAGTGTAGTTTTCTTACTATTATTGCAACAATACATACATGTGCATGCACACAGCAAACAACGAGCATAGGTAAGTCCTCTACGTTCACAGGAATGCTTTTGTTGCAAGTCCTCTGTCTTGGGCCTTCTGTGAAACCTGCGCCTCAGCAGTCACAAGTCCTTTTCCAAGTTTCAAGCTGTACTTCCCCCCCCACACCCCCCTCTGCAGGTCAGAGCCAATGAGATTTAGGGCGGACGAGCCACAGCCAATCAGAAATGACTTCTCCGTTCAGCTGAAAGTAAACAAATGGGAGGCCAGAATGTTCCCTCTCTCCTCTGCTGTGCAGCCAGAGACATGTGAGAGTGGAGGGTGGAGTTGGTGGGGGGGGGGAAACAGAGTTAATCCAGGGCATAGGTGCAGACAAACCCCTTGTACGGTGCTGCAGGAACATTCTGATACCTGATCATGACCAGATATTGTGGCACATGGGTGAGGTTACACACGCGCATGCTTTGACCTGCAGGCCCGCAGGATCAGCTGCGTCTCGAGATGTGAAATACATACACATACCAGCCACTTTATTAGGTACACCCGCTCCGCAGCATATTCACACGAGTATCTGATCAGCAGCAACCCGAGACGTTCCAGCATGTAGACAAGGTCAGGAGTCATTTGAGTGACTGAACATAGCCCGAGAATATGGGATTTACATAAAATAACTATAAGAACAAGATCTTCTATGTGCAATGTGTCATCCCGTTTACTCTGTACATAATGACGCACAGTATATATTTAAGTTGCACCCTGTTTGCACTGTACACAATTCTAATTTTGGCTGTTTGTTTTTATTCAAGTTAATGTGATAAGTTTATGTCATGTCTAACATGTTTACCATCTGTGCCGCTGTAATACATAAAGGCTTTTCTCATCTCATAATCACTTGTTACAGCCCAGGTCTGCAGAGAACCATCCCTGAATGTACATGTCAAGTCTTGAAGCAGATGGATCACAGCGGTGCCACTCCTGCCACTTTAGTCCGTGTCCTGTGTGCCTAATAAAGTGGCCGGCGAGGGGTAAGTTTTGCCTTGCAAATGGCTTTTGAACTCAGGTAAGTCAGGTGCATTTTCCTGTCGGTTTCACCCACACCCACTCCCAGTTAAGACCCTTGACTTGTAGGGACTGTGGGTCTGCATCAGCTTGTTTCGCCTCTTTGTGCCAACACAATGAGTTTCTGTCTCCACCCCAGTTTCTCTGTCACCGGCTGACTCTGACTGATGTGTCTGCTTTAGAAAAAGAAAAGCCCGGCAGCCAATTTGCCGAGCCGTGTACACAACAAAGACTCTTCCTCGAGTGCGCGTGTTCTTTCCATGACTGTGAGTCAAATGTAAACTGTAAACTGGTGTGTGACTCAGCTGCCTCCATGACGCACATTTGGCCTTTAGTTAATGAAATTTGACACGAGAGCCTTTGATAAAGCAGGTAGTTATGGACACAATAATTTATTGACTTAGTTAATTCAAACAATAAATACGTATTCAAACAACCGGTACAAGTAATAACTTAACAGTGTACTCACGCAACTTTAAGATAACAGCATTTTATCAGTCATTCCTCCTGAAGGCACTAAGGATATTGACATTTTGTTTGACCACACAGACAATACTTATTACAGTTTATTCAGTCCTGCAAACACCATTTCCTCCTGTGTGACTTGAGCTTGAACATCATTTGGAGTTGAGTTTTCATGGTAATGATTTCTCTGCAGGTTGAGCTGCTCATTTAAAGAACACACACACACACGCAGAACGCCCAGTCTTTTCTAAAGAAAGAACCAAGTATTGTACACGCATTCCACACACATACCACACATTCACACTCACACACACACACACACCTTCTCTCCAAGGACCTCTCCCATGTCAGAGTACACAGGAATGTTGGGCATAGTTTCACCACGACAGCATTCCTTTGCTGTTCTTCGAAAACCACACATCTCCATGAAGCAAGTGGAGGCGTGGACGCGATTACTCCTCGACTGGTTACACTGTCACGACCCAAGCGCGTTGCCAAACAGAAGCATGAAGTTGAAGCTCGGGGTTTTGTTTCACTAAATCATGTAAAACTTCACTGTCTGAATCTTTTGCACTCAACCACAGAAACCGGTCTCCAATCTGTCCGTCCTCATTCTTCCGTCACCGGACGCGGCGTTCCTTGGCTTCCTGCTCGTTGTCCGTTTGGACGGATCCCTCCAGGCAAAACCTGCTTGACCTACAACGGACGGATCTCTCAGCTCCTCTCTATCTGAGCCTGAGGAAGAGCTCTTGTGTTTGCCGTTTGCATGTCCGGGGGTTTCCTTCATCGCTCTTGCAGGACCAGTTCAGGAACCCACTGGTCCAGGCGTCGGCTCTCCTGGCAGTAGATCCCCACCTCTTGGAGCCTGCAGTGGTCAGCCTGGGGGTTCTGCACGGGAGACATTGACAACATCACATTTGTATTCATACTTTAAAAAGGAGAAATTAGTCCACAAAGAAATGACAGATGTTCCAGACAGTGTATCTGTCATGGTTATTATGCAACACACAGGCTACTGCGTGGAAACTGTTCATAGTAAAACATTCAGTTACGTAAGAGGCAACAGTCGGGCAGAGTAAACACACCGTAACCAGCATGCAGTGAAGGTCCCTGTGCTCCTCCTGGTTTCTGTTGGCGTCCACTGATCCCAGCAGCTGCTGCAGCCTCTGAAGGCCGGACACTCGCAGGATAGTGATGCCACTGTCGCAACAGAACGACTGCAGCAGCGTGAAGTGGATCTGCAGCGCCACGTCGTCCTCATCGTCAGGGCGACAGGCCAGGACGCACAGGACCACGCTATCTGGATCTCTGGAGGAGGAGGAAAATTAAAATAAAACAATGAGTTCAGGCCAGACACTTGTGCTCACATGTCTGAGATAAGGTTGGGCACAGTTAAGCATTTTAAAAAAGAAACAGAACACTCAGTACTCTGTATAAATTAGAAGAGACGCCAAAGTAAACAACTCACGCATTAAACAGTTTGGCTGATTCATAGATGCCAATGGTGAGGCAGTCTTGTTTCTGAGCCGTTACCAGAAGCTCTTCCAGAGCCAGACCCACTGACTGCATCCTGGGGGGGGGGAGACAGACACAGCAATTAAGTCTTTTGTGTTGAGCAATAAAAAAAACAAAAACACAGAACTGAATCATCAGAAACATATTGCAATACTTTTTAATCCCATTACTGCATTTATTTAATAAACTCTTAAGCATTAAAAGTCCATATAAACAGGATTGTGATTAAAAAAAAAAGTTGCACTTGGATTTGGACTATTATTATTATTATTATTATGCTCCATACTTATACAGTGCTGCTGCTGCAGGACGTGCAACATTCATGCAAACAAAGAAACATGACTTCAGTAATTTCAGCTTCTTTTTAAAGCGAGATATGACCTAACTTGACTGGAAAAGTGTCACTGAGGTTTTTAGTGTTGAACTCCAATCTCAGGGTCAAAGGACGAGAATGTGCCGCGCGCGTGCTTTTCAAAAAGAAAACCAGACATGAGTTTGACAGAAAGCTCACCTGTTCTCCACGGAGTCGTAGTTTAACTCTGGAATCATCTTCTTTTTTTTAAAGAAATCACAAATTAGTTCCAGCTAAGGCGAAAAATGAAGCAGGAGAGAGAGATAGTCCCGGTGGAGTGATTTTCCCACAGTGCGTCCGGACTGTTCCGTGCGAAGAAGAGCAGCGTCTGCGGCGTTTGTTGTTGGCAACGTTGCGAAACAGTGTTTATACCCAGACTGGGAAGTGGGCGGAGCCAAAGAAACTGGCTGAGTTTCGACTCAAAAATAAAAGCAAGGACTAAAATTGAAGAGGACTAAAATTAAATAAAAATAAGAAAAAATTATAAAAAAAACATGTATAAAATTGTATGTTTAAAATAAAATAAATATAAAAATAAACATAAGTATAAATATAAATATAAAAAAAACATTTGGATTTAAAAAAATAAATAAAAATCAAATAAAGCATTTGTATTTCAAAATAAAACATGGCACATTTAAAAATAGAACTGTGTTTGTTTCTGTCACGTGGGTTTTGGTTACATATCTGTGTTGCTTACAAAACATACAAAGTCATTTGCTTTGTCATTCTGACTTCAACACACCAGTGCACGAGCAACAACATGTGATTATAAAGAAAGGCTTCAATGTAACACCACTGATTAGATTCATATTCTTGATATTCTTGTTAGTTACAGTTGTACAACATGAGTCTCAACAACCCGTGTTTCCATAACTGATTATGAAATTATGACTGACACCTAGCGGCTGAGTGATTTAAATCTTTTAACACTATCCAAATCACTGCATATTATTATTTTCTTTTTTCGTTTTTTTATTTCAAACACATTTAGGCAGTAGGCAGAAGTATAAAGTTATATGTACCTATACCCCTATTCCTATTATACAAATCAATTTATAGACTACTTTATCACCAAATATTTACATATTTACAGTATTTTATACAAAGTTCTTAATGTTCTTAGTTCAACACAAGAATACGTCTGGCTTTAAAACACGACCATTAGTTATAATAGTTTATTTATTTATATTTTTATTTTATCCCCAACGTTTGAATAATTATACGTGGAAGACTGAACCTGATACTCAATATGAGATTCTTTCGCTTTAGCGATTGTGGCAAATTGACTTTGATTTGATTTGTTTTGAACTAAAATGCACATCACAGTGCAGCTGCAGACATTATAATTACAATAATGTGATTATGAGATCAAAAAGGAGGAGTTAAATGTCTATTTATGAAGACTTTGTTCATTATTTGAACAAAAACAATAATAATAATAATAATAATAACAATGATAATAATAATAATAAAAATGCATGGAAATGTAATGATTGATGTTTATCTACATTTATCATTAATTGTCCTTTTTGTTCCATATATTGCAGGGGTGTCAAACTCAATAACAGAGGGTCCAAGTCAAGAGCCAGGTGAGGTCAAATAACAAAAACAACCTCCGAACAAATAATTTTCCGTTGTCTTGCCTTGAGTTCCTCCGCTGTATTTAAGTAGAACAGTACAAACTGTCCTGTATTCACATGTATCTTAGCCAATAATTTGCTGTACTGAGTCATTTACTAGATATATAAAGCTAAAAGAGAGGAAGCCAAATATAAATGAGAGGCTGGGCCCCCCTTATAACCCCCCTCTTGTTCCGGATTGAATTTATGTATTACATTTCTGGCGATGTAACTTGATAAGTGTGGTCTTAATCAGTGGGAAAAAAAGCTGGAAAGACATATTAAACATATTATTTTGTGGGCCGAATACAATTGCATGGTGTGCCGGATGTGGCCCGCGGGCCTCGGGTTTGACACCTGTGTTGTAAAAAGCAAAGAAAAAAAAACAGCACAGACTGGGTTTTGAGCTGCAGCACATCAATGATTTTATTCACTACCCACGAGGCTGCGTTGCTGTACAATTTGCATTAGCGTGAGTGAGTTTTGTTGAAAGATGCACATTCTTTATTCATATACACGACTCCCGGAACCCACAAGCCCACACATCCTGACATGGTACGAGATCAAGAGACAATCGTGGCGAAGCCAGTTGAAGTGAAAGCTTCTCAGTGTTTCGTCGCAGCAGTGACGTCATTTCATTCAACAACCTCCTTTGCCTCGGCCACAATACTCTCTGTCTTCATGAATATCATGAATGAAATGACACTCATTTGCACACGTGGGACACACAGTCACAATGCACTTGTAAGGTTGCAGTCAAGTTGTTCTCAGCCGAAACTGATGTCATTAAAGTGACAGAAAGGTGTCCAAATATGTGAAATAACCACGACATAATGTGAGACGTATATACCGGAACTTGATTGCACAAAAAAATTAAATTAATTGCATTCGTGTTAAAAAGTTAAATAGTGCATTCATTTAAGTACAAAATATCCTTCAAGCAATTTTAAGATATTGAATGAAAATGACATTTTGTGTGTGTGTGTGTGTTTTGGGGTTTTTGTTTTTCTCATCTCATGCTTTGGTTTGCCACATTCTCGTCTCATCCCATCATACAACATCCCATGACAACAGGGAAACACTGGACAGACTGGTCTGCAAAAGTTCTAAGGACTATTTCTGTTGACTCACTTACATTTCTGAATTAGAGTGAAACTGGGATGTCGTTAGTTGCGGTGAGCGTTCAAGCGGTTATTTATTTCCAGTGAAATGACTTTCTTTTGAAGCGACCAAATCAAACCCAAGAAAATGTGATTTAATTTCATATTGCTTTACTCTACATAAATTTAACATTTAAGTTATGCTAGTAATCAACTGGAAATGCATCTGTTGGACAGCATCTACTTCTTTTATTGATTCCTTTTTTATTTTACCAATGTCACACCAAATTCTCATGTCTGTGAAGGTTCTTAGTCTTCAGCAGTAAGCTCGTTAGGCTTTAACTAGATAACCAACAGCTAACTAGCGATTATAGATGACGTTTGCTTTTTATTCATTCTTATTTACAGAATACATGCTCTCGTTACAGATCGCCATGAACACACCTGTGCAAATGACCTGTGTACAATTATTCTTTACAATCATATCCATCATATTCACAAGCGACACACACACACTATAAGTCAACAGTTGTTATTTTTTTGCCTGTGGTGACACGTCAACACACGACACGACCAAAAGCGTTTGTTAGTCTGACTCCTCATTAGCGCGAATATAAGCATTTTTAATGGATTACAAGTGCAGTACCATTCTACATGACACGGTTGCTCTAATGCTGCTGAGTTTAATCTGGTATATGAACTACAATCCCTCTTGACAGATTTGTCTTTGCATGCTCACATTCGGCAGTCTCAGATTATCACACAGCAACGATGGGCTTTTAAAGCAGGTACAACACACACACACAGCGCAGCTCGACCTCACACAGCGTTCACGCACCATCACCTCACCATAAACACGGTGAGCTTTTTTGTAAGTCGTTTGATGAATTTGCGTAATAATCCTTGAATTCCTCACAGGTTGAAGAGTAAATGGGCCCAGAATGAAAGCATGAAGCTGCTGTCACACCTTCAGGAAAATCTCTAACTTCACATGAGCTACTTTGCTGTTGGGTTTTTTTTGACAAATCTACAACATCAGATTTTATAGGAATCTACTTTACATGTTTGCAGCCTGACCCTCGCAGCCAGTGTAACCCCCTATCCTGTTTGGCCCAGGTTCATTAGTCAAAAATAAACATGCAGTTCTTTCAATAGGGATGCATGTTCTCTGTGGGTAAAGGGGAACACGGGGGCTTATAGATGCAAAAGAAGCCCACAAAGGAGTAAAAACCAGGAGGGGGTGTGGCTGAAAGTCCCGTTTAATTACTCATTCAGGCAGTTTCGTGCAGTAAGGGGCCTTTCGCAGTTATTCCCCTATATTTTTAAGTCTTTCAACTCTACATTCTGTCCTTTTCTCTCACATATTTCTATCCGTTTGCACATATTCACCCTCAGAACTCTATCTTGCAGGCAGGGAAGGTCTCGTCCTGCATAGCGACGGTGCTGTTGGATCCCAGGACAGTGATTCCCAGCTCCCGCTGTCTGTCCAGAGTCTGCTGGTACCACTCCTGCATCGGCGCAGACTCAAAGGTGGGAATCAGTGTCACCTGGAAATGCAGAAATATAGAAGAGTGAATAATATGTTTCTCACAGTAAAGACCTTTGGGGTCATTTGTTGACACACTTGGCTGCAGTTTATTCCTGTATCTGTGTTCATTTGTGTTTAGTTGATTTATAATATGAATGTTAATTTTGCATATACTTGCAAGTTTATTCTTTTTTTCATGTGTTTTATTCATTCACAGCCATTGATTGGTTGATGTTGGAAGGTGTCCCATTGATCATGTCTCATTGATCATGTCCCATTAATCATATCAGTTCAAACAAGTTCAAAGTAAATGTCTTCACCTCGTCTAAAAGCTGAATGCACTCATTTGCTGCCATGTGATTGACTGATTAGATGTTTGCATTAACAACCATTTGATCAAGTGTAGCTAATAAAGTGGCTGAATGATGTATTATGTGCAGAGGTGGAAAGAGTACTGAAATACTCTACTTTTACAAAATAGTAAAAGTACCACTATTTTGACACAATTTTACTTAAGTACAAGTAAAAGTAGGGCCACACGGTAGGGTAGTGGTTAGCACTCTCGCCTTGCAGCGAGAAGACCCGGGTTCGAGCCCCGGTTGGAACAAGGGCCTTTCTGCATGGAGTTTGCATGTTCTCCCCGTGTGTGCGTGGGTTCTCTCCGGGTTCTACGGCTTCCTCCCACAGTCCAAAAACATGCAATGTGGGGATAGGTAAATTGAACACTCTAAATTGACCATAGGAGTGAGTGTGAGAGTGAATGGTTGTTTGTCTCTATCTGTGTGTGGCCCTGCGATGGACTGGCGAACTGTCCAGGGTGTACCCCGCCTATCGCCCGATGTAGCTGAGATTGGCACAGCACCCCCCGCGACCCTCTGGCAGAGGATAAAGTGGTAGATGATGACTGACTGACTGACAAGTAAAAGTAGGGCCACACGGTGGTGTAGTGGTTAGCACTCTCGCCTTGCAGCGAGAAGACCCGGGTTCGAGCCCCGGTTGGAACAAGGGCCTTTCTGCATGGAGTTTGCATGTTCTCCCCGTGTGTGCGTGGGTTCTCTCCGGGTACTCCGGCTTCCTCCCACAGTCCAAAAACATGCAATGTGGGGATAGGTAAATTGGACACTCTATATTGACCATAGGAGTGAGTGTGAGAGTGAATGGTTGTTTGTCTCTATCTGTGTGTGGACCTGTGATGGACTGGCGAACTGTCCAGGGTGTACCCCGCCTATCGCCCGATGTAGCTGAGATTGGCACAGCACCCCCCGCGACCCTCTGGTAGAGGATAAAGCGGTAGATGATGACTGACTGACTGACAAGTAAAAGTAGTGGTCTAAAAAGCTAGTAGCTTGTTTAATATTTACTCACCTGTCCTCATCATTGATTCACCTGTCCTCATCATTCATCCACATGTCCTCATCATTCATTCACCTGTCCTCATCATTCACCTGTCTGTCCTCATTCATTCACCTGTCTGTCCTCATAATTCATTCACCTGTCCTCATCATTCATCCACATGTCCTCATCATTCATTCACCTGTCTGTCCTCATTCATTCACCTGTCTGTCCTCATAATTCATTCACCTGTCCTCATAATTCATTCACCTGTCCTCATCATTCATTCAACTCTCCTCATATTTCACCTGTCCTTATCATTCACCTGTCCTCATCATTCATTCACCTGTTCTCCTCATCATCATTCACCTGTCCTCATCATTCATTCAACTGTCCACATATTTCACCTGTCCTTATCATTCACCTGTCCTCATCATTCATTCACCTGTCCTCCTCATCATTTGCATGTCTTAATCATCCATTCATCTCTCCTCATCATTTATTCACCCCCTCCTCATCATTAGCTTGTCTTTTTCATCATTCACCTGTCCTCATCATTTATTCACCTGTCCTCATCATTAGCTTGTCTTCTTCATCATTCACCTGTCCTCATCATTCCCCGTCCTCATTATTCATTCACCTGTCCTCATTATTCATTATTACTTTCCACCTCTGTATGTGTGTGTGTGTGTGTGTGTGTGTGTCTACCTGCATAGTGTCAGGCCACAGTATCTTCCCCTCCAGTAGAGCGTCCAGCATTTGCTTCATAATGTCCTCCCTCTCCGGGCTGTTGCCGCTGATGATGTAGCAGGAGGAGCGAACACACCTGAAGAAGTCCACACTGACCGTCGAAGAAGACGCTCCAGAGGGAATATAAGCCAGGTCAACATACACGCTGACGTCACCGGCTGATGTCGTCTTAGAGCCTGCAACAGAAGGGAGAGGGAAAAACTGCTGCATGAAGTGAGAAGTGAAATAGAGGAAGCAAAGAAAACACCTGTACCTGTGTTGGGTGAGGATTTTGCTGGTGCTGCACGGGTGCTGGACGTGCTGGACGGCGTACGAGAGGAAGAGAAATTCCCCTTTGAGACTCCGCCTTGACTTCCTGTCCTGTTTTTCCCTGAGGCTAATTTGTGAGCGACCTCAACAACCTGGTAACGTAAATGTGCGACATTAGATTTCCCTCTGGCAGCAGCCTGTACCACACAATGTTATGGGCAAGGTCAAAGGTCAACTAAATCTGCCTCTAATAGCTCACCAATGATCAAGTTTGGATAATATCTGAAAGATTTCACACAGATATCACATTTTTACAGTGCTGATAAGACTAATTCACTCACCGCGGGTGTTTTTTTCCCTCGCATGCTGCTGGTTTTAGGTCTCTTCCCATGAACTTCAGAGTCAGACTGAGGAACGGGCATGGAGGTGTCAGGAAGTGGAGGCAGAGGCGGACTGTCCCTGAGCGGGACAGGAAGAGGGTCTGATGGCAGAGCCTGACTGGGGCAGAGGTCATGTGGAGAGTTAGTTGGCTCACTACACGACTCTTCCTCGTCAGAGTCCAGAGCTCCATCCGCTGTGGTCGATGGGCAGTCTTCTGTACAAACAGGGGCGTTGGATTCGCTAGGTGAAGTGTCTTTTGGGTTGTTGTTGCCATGATGATGTGGCGCAAAGGCTCCTCTGCCTGGTTCACTGGAGTCAGAAGGTTTGAAATGCTTGAACTCGCAAGGAGAAACCAGGCAAAGATCCACATCATGAGGCGACGCCTCAAAATGTAGACTGTTAGGAGCTGGAGGTCGCCCCAACTCTGAACCTTGACCTAAAGATCGAGGAGGCTTCTTCATTGCTAAAGACATCCCCACAAAATGGCCTCCGTTGGAGTGGGATTGAAGAAAGCTGTCATCCCCTTCTCTCTGGCTCGCATTGGACAGTCCCTGCTCAAAGGACATGGACAGTGATTCATCTACTTCTGTGGACTGAGGCGAGCTCACCTCTGCTGGCATGGAGTGTGTGGTGGTGGTGGTGGTGGTGGCCACAGAGGGAGACGGGTCTGATGACACCTCTTTAAAAGTACCCAAAGACAGGAAGCTTAGTTGTTTCTCCTTGGGATTGGTATGGCTCTCTGTGTTGTTTTTGGACTGGCATGGCTGCAACTCACTTTGGTTGGACGATCGATTTGTCTGGTTGACATCAGTTGACTCTGAATTACTCATCTGGGCCTGTATTCTACTAAGAGTTGCCTTGTTGCACCACACATCATCTGGGGAAAGACAGTAGGGAGTGTGGCCTGCACTGTTGGGCCGTGAGTCTGGGGAGGCCGGTTCTACAGTCTCCTCATCTGGGCTGACTGGGACATTGTTCTCTGGAGAAGATCTGGAGGAAGGGCTGTGTCTCAAAGCCCCATCTAGGAGAGTGTACTCAGTCGGGGTTATGTCTAGCTGGACTGTCTGTTCGTTCTTTGGTGTCTTATTCAAGGGAATTGGAAATCCCTCAACTTTTGCTGGTTTGGTAGCATTTCCTGTCTGGTCTACACCCCCTCTCTGCATGGTTCCACCAGCGTTATCTCTACTAACAGCATTATCTTGCAGGTCATTGTCACCACTGCCTCCTCTTACTAGCCCCGTGGCACCTACTTTCCCCGGGGTATCATCAGCTTCATTACTCGTCTCTCTGCTCAGATCTCCAAGGTTCTTTTCATTTCCTGACTCGCTGCATTCATTCTTTGCTTCATCTATTGTTTCCTCCCGCAGCCTGAGAAAATCAGCTGTCATATCCTCAGGTGTGGATGTTTTGGAGACACAGGGTTTTTCTTCAGGTTCTGTCTCTGGTTTTTGACTCTGCCGCTCAGAAGCAGGACCCTCTAGCTCTAAGAGTTCTGCCACATTCCCAGCATCAGGTTTTGATAAGTTGTTATTTGGTAATTCAGTGTTTTCATTAGCCTTCTTGCCATCTTTCCCCTCCTTTCTTGGTGTTTTATTTGCTTTCTTTGCTCCCGTTTTGGAGTCATTCTTTGCTTCCTTTATGAGCTTAGTTTTATGTTCACTCTTTGGTTTGGAAGAGATCCCGTCCATTTTTACCTGATCATTCTTCCTAACACCATTCTCCTCTTTACTGCCAGTCTTCTCATCTCTTTTCCCATCCTTCCCTGCTCCTTTCTTTGAGGTTTTCTTCTCTGGCAATGCTGCTTTTTGCTTTATACCCACCTCTTTGACTTTGGCTTTGTCTCCACCAACACCATTTAATCCTTTCCCCTTTTCTTTCACTGATATTTCCTTTATCTCTTCTCTGATCGCTCTTTCTTTCCCATACTTAGGTGTTGTCTCCTTCCCTTGTGACTTGTCACTATCCTGGCTCTCAGTCCTCTTGGCCTTTCTATCCTCAACCAGTTTCTCCAGGTCACCAGTGGTCACTGTGGGTTTTTGGAGGAAAGCCAGGCCCTTCAGCTTCTCTAGCCCCTGCAGAAGCTTCACCTGTGGAGTAACACCAGGGAACAGCACCCTGACCACCTTCTCTTGAGGGCACGCTGGATGCCACACAAGCAGAGCAGACACTGAGGCCAGGGCAGTGAGTGGTAGAGCTTGGGATTTGGATGCTGATGACACTTCATCAGGCCAATTCTGCATGAGTGTCTGATACTCCTGGCTGTTTTTGCCAGGACTAAGGATGTATAAATCCAGCTGTCCCACTCCCATCTTCTGGAATAGGGTTACTGGCTCAATGGGGACACCTTGTGGTCGAAACATTGGTTGTGGTCTGATATCTAACTTCTTAAGCAACTGTAGGGTCAGCGCCGCCTGCTGTGTGCTCTTCAGTACGTTGTCCACACCTGGCAGGAGGAGAATGAGAGTCACATTTCTATAGAAACATGGTGGCGCAGGTTGGTGGAAGTGATATTTATTTTAAAGTAGTTACACACTAAAAAATCATACTTATGGGTACAGTATATTAAATGACTGCCAATAAATATTACATACCAGAACTTTAAGGGAAGCAAGGTCATTAAAATTTAAAGCTCTTGCAATACTTACAATATGTATGACTGTTTAATCCATTAAGAAGAGGGCTGTTAGCTGACATTTATTGTTAAGCTATAATTTATTTACCGCTACTATATTCAGGTAGATTTGAATACGTCACTCACAGGGCTGTTGTTCCACCTGCAACCTGCTGGGGGCATTGAAGAACACAACTCCAAGCTCTGGGGAAATCAGCCTCTTCGACAAGTCATCTGCACAACAAAACAGAACAAAAAGAGACAGAGAAGTGATCAGGGAATGTAAGGTTGCATTGGTGACTTTTGTTGTGGAAGAAAGAAACTAATTAACATTGTTTGTATTTACTGCATCCTTTGTCTGGAAAGAGGCAGACCTGACTGAGCTAGTCTTTCTTTAAATACACCTGCATCGCAAGCAAGGCAAAAAAGTGTTTATCCAGTCTATCTGCAGAACCATATAGATTTATTTGAGTAGCTGTTGCCTCAATCTGTCATCTGACATCAATCTCATCACTTCTTGTGGGCATTTGACAGTGGTTTGAACGTATGCAGGTAAAGATTTCCAGACACTGTTGGGTGAATTTCTATCAGGACCACGAATCACAAAATCATCTGACCTTTGACATCAGAACTCAGCTCCAGCTCTGCCACCTTCCTCTCCAGGAAGGTGTTGATCCCAGGCAGGTTCTCCGTCCCGATGTGCGTCATCAGGACTGCATCCACACGGTCAAGGTGTCGAACCAGCTTCCAGAAACAGGCCTGAGAGTCTGAGCCGCCGTCCACCAGCACCGTGAAGCCGTTGACGGCAAAAAAAGCACAGTCGCCGCGGCCCGCGGGGAACACGTAGCAGCAGGGACGGGAGAGCTTCAGGAAACCCACGGTGATAGGAGGAGGCAGGAGGTCAAAGGTGGATGGAGGGCAGAGGGTACCAGAGATGAGGGAGGTGAATTCCCCCAGAGCCTCCATGGCAGGCAGAACCTCTGGGGGATTAATGTTCAGTGTGAAAGGGCCCTGCAGTGGCTGGTCCCCCAACAGAGTCTCTCTCCACTCGCCAATGTTGGGACAGCTGAGGGTCAGGCTGAGCTTGGAGGGGGATGCAGAGCTCTCTTGAAGTAGGAACTGTAGACAGAGAAAAATTCTCAGCTAATGGGATATACAATACTGTAGGTGAAAAAGGTAGTGTAGAAAGATTGTCAGTGCATATCATCGTCTTAAAAAAAAAATCAATAATGGGAATTAGGATTTCTAGTGAACTCATATTGACGCATTTAAATTTAAATTCACATTTAACAACAGAAGCTGGTGATGTTCAGAAGTAAAATTTGCTGCGGATGAAAAATATTTGTCAGTTAATCAGTCAGAGAAAAATGTTGTTTACTCACTCTAACCCCAAATTACCAAACACATGCAAAGAATTTGAAGATGTCTTGGAATCTGGGGAACGTGACGGCCATTTTTTCACCGAACCAAATGAAATGTTGTGAACTGCCTTTGTCAGACTCCTGGGTTTTGTTTTGAACTTGAAAGGTTTTCTATTTGTGTCTTTCTTATTTTCTGTATGTTGGTTTCTTTACTTTTGTTTACTGCTTGAATCTTGAAACTTGAAGTTTTACACGAAAAGGAAAAAGCAGATTAGTAAACAGTATAGATGTGGTGCTTGTAAATATATATATAACATTTTTGTCAATAAGAATAGTATATTTTATTATATTTCTGTTCACATTGTTGTTCATTCTTATAGTTTAATGTGAAAGATAAAAGAGATATGGTGTTACCTGCTCTGTTATTATTTGTTTCAGTTGGTGTGGTGAAAACAGTCCTTTGTGAAACAACAGGTCGCCGCTCTGCTCCACACTCTGACCAGCCAAGATCAACAGCTTATGAGCCGATTCCCGGGACAACAGACCAAACACCTGAAAAAGCAAGCGAGAAGGGGACATGAGATGAATTTATAATGACACTTCACTCAGCAGAGGGAAGGAGAAGAAAACGTGAGGCTCATGTCAGGGCTTCTTTGTTTTGTTTGTCTGTAGTTAAAGAAAACAAATAATTTGAATATATCATCTTCATCTTTCTTTTTCCATGAAATATTTTGCAAAAAAATGAGTGATTTGACTCTGAATGAACCAGGAATCCTCTGCTCACCTCTGAATGAACCTGTTCCTGAGATGGACTGATCAGCACCTGAGTGTCCAACACTCGGCCGCTTTGGCGCAGACACTTCTGCCCTGAGGAGGCACAGGACAACGGTAAAACAGAAAGAAAAACTACAGATGTCAAATCACCAGGAGGAAGCTAGACAGAAAGTCACTGAAGAAACAACAGGAAGTCATATAGAAAGGGAACTGGCGTTAGTGGGCGAGTGACTGATTCAGAAGACGGAGGAAGAGTGAAACAGCTGAGTCAGATTCTGAGGATGAGATGCCAAGTTTACACGGCCTACAGTGAATTTCCAATCTGACAGCAAGTGGATGAACATGAGAGGACACAGAGGCGAACACTTCCAACTGGGAAATATAATCACCCAAATATGAACAAAACTCTCTCTGCCTTTACTCCAAGTTGATGAGTGATTTCATATCTCACACATTTTAGTGCTTTGCGAAAGACCTTTGTGACAAAGAATTACATAAAAATATCAATACCAGTCTCATGTTTGTACACTAGATGTAAAGCTATTTAGCAGCCAATAAAACAAAGCCTGCAGACGGGTACAGCTCGTTTGGCTCTAGTAAAATACACCTACACCTATCTATAAACGTCAAGAAAGACGTCATCTTCGCTGATAAATAGATACAAAAACGAATGTGACAAAATTACATTGGATAGCAGTTTTTACAGCTGCTGGTGAGAGGATTTTATTTGCTTTTTAGACTTAGCTAAGACAAGCTACGCTACGCTCAGCTAAGGTAGCTAAACAAACAAGCTGCTCGCTCCCAGAATATATTTATCCACTATCATACTAACAAAGTAACTTAGTAACTAACTGTTGTTCTAAACTATTCCTTCAAGTGGAATCTCTGTTCCTCCATTTTACAAAGCCACAGTAGCATGAAAAGAGAATTGACTGTGACTCTGTCGGCTTCAGAATCCATGTCATCTGACTAATGGGGTATGAGCCAAGGAAAGACACATTCAGTTCTCATGCAGACCTGAATAACTGGACGAATTCATGATTATCCATACCATAACTCAAAAAGTAAAGGACAATTTTAATAACACTTTCTTGGTATAAGATTTACGGAAACAAGGAAGTATAAAAACAATTGTTGACATTTAACATAGGGGAGTCAGTGTACTAACAGTGTGTGGAGGTTTACATTTTCTTTTTGTCTTTTCTGGTTACTATTGTTCCTTCAGATACTGTGTACACAAATATAATATAGATTGAATTAAACTGCATTTGACTACAGCTGTAAAGTATAGAAGAACCTCTTGTCTGCAGCTCGTCCTCCACATTCCTGTCCGTAACACTTTTACTTCACAGCTCAGCTGTAACGCGGCTGCCAGACTCTGTTTGTCTGCCTTTTCACTAGTTTCCCTGGTTGTCCTTGGCTCTGCATACTCAAACATGTAGCAGCACACACACAGACAGACAGACAGACAGACAGACAGACAGACTTAGGGAGAGAGAGAGAGGTGGCACAGCCTGGACACTTCTCACTATTGTTCTCAGTTGGAAGGACCCACCCATGTTTAACAATTATCCAACTGCTCCTCTACTTTCCTTCCTTCGCTCCCTCCCTTATTGACCCCAGGCCCGCCAAACTGCCGGGTTACCATGGAGAAGGGACTTCCTGTCAGGTCAAAGAATTTGGGCAGGACGGATCACTCACTCGCTCTCACACACATATTTTCTTACCTGCACCCTTGAAGGACACCGTGTGATGGGACAGGAATTCTTGGAGATAGAGGTTTAGGTTACATGATTTTAAGTCGATGTCCCATGATCGAATACCTGGAAATGTACACATGTGCAAAAATGCAAAAGTCACAACACAATAACTTGGCCTACTTGTTTTACAAGCTGTATGGTGATTCATCGTATGTGCTCATCTGCTGCCTGTCTGTTTGACACATGCTTTAATTCTCAATTACTTCACTCTATAGGGTTTGTTTTTATCATTTTTATGCCCTGTACGTATTATACTGTGATATACACTCAGCTGCCATTTTATTAGGTACACAGGACATCTTATAAAGTGGAAGGAGTGACACTTGGGTTTGACATGTTGTGGGATCAGAGTAACAAACCACAAACTAAGCAAACCGTGGACGTAACAGGTGGTGTGTTGATTTACTGCCCTTTTATCATCTTGATAACAGCTGCTCACTGGATATTTCCTTTTTCGCTGAACCTTCTCTTTAAGCCCTAGATATGTTTGTGCATTGAAATCCCAGTAGGTCAGCTCAATATCTGAAATACTGGCTCCATGCCTCATTCTGATGCTCAGTTTGAACTTCAGGGGGATCACCTTGACCATGCCTATATGCCTAAATGCATAACGTTGCTGTTTTGTTGTTGACTGCTTAGATGTTTGCATTTAAAAGCAATTACATGGGTGCAACATGACTGAACTCTGACTTTACAAAGCACAGGAAACACCACCCAGCAGCTGTGCTGTGTGTCTCTGCTGACAATACACATTCTTTAAGATATGTATTGTTAAAGAGGCCGAAAAACATTGCTGATTAGATATTTGTTTAAAAAGATGAGTGGGTGTGACTAACAGTGCAGCCAGTACACAGTAATCACATGCCAGTGATTCAAGTGTGCATGTTTTGCAGCCTACATTAGCTATTTCTGTAAAAGATGGCATCGCACTGTGAGAAATAAACAAGGAAAAACAAGACAATACAAATGAACACAGGCTAAATAATGAATTTCTATGACGTTCTATTCGAAAACTGACATTTTTCCCTGAGAGAAACGGTGGAAACAAGGCTCATTAAAAGTTGATGTCATGCTGGTGGTATGTGGGTTTTTTTTCACTGACAGTGATGAAATGATAAATGGCCTATTTTATTTTCATGCCTCTATTTCACAATATCTGCCCTTTGTTTTTCCACCTGAAATATCTATACAGCCCTTTTCTCTTTTTTGTTTTACATACATGATCCCTTCCTGACATGTAAACACTGTACAGCTTTTCCATTATTACATGACGTTTTACCCACAACCTCCGTCGCTACTGCTTTACAAAACACATATGGATTATACAAAGACATGGGTTGACATTTTCCTCCAAAGCATCTCGTTTAATGATAAATGAGGCGAAAGGGGATCCACCCACTGCTGGCTGATTTTAATTATAATGTGTCCACAGGGATGATGAGGTGATGGTGGCGATGATGATGGTGGAGCAGATGACGCATCCTCGCTCAGTATGTGTTGGATGAAATTATTTGGAATAAAAAAAAACACTGCATTGCCTGCGGGGTCAGTGAAACATCCTCAGTGATGCTTTAGGCGAGGAGAACCACAAAAAAAACACGCCATCTGTTTTTTTTTTGTTGTTTTTTTTGTTCATCCAAATATAGAATCAAGCAAATCATACAGCGACAGGGAGCAGGTTGAAATAAACGTACCTCGTTCAATCTCCCCGCAGATGAGTCTAGACTGTGCGAGGTGAGCGGTGCGTCCGACGATAATGAGCAGGGAGTATTTGTGCTGACTGAAGTGGAGGTTTGCGGTCGCTGCGCTCCTCGGCTCCTCCTGGACCTCCCTCTCCTCCTGCACCCGGCTGCACGCCATGTTGGAAAACTTGCACAGGGATGTGATGTCATTGAAAGAGACCGACGGCGCCGTTCATTACAGCGAGATGACAGCCGATGTGCTGGAATGCAGCCGTGCATTAGTGAATGGTGTAGGAGGAGGCTGAATTATTCATGGTGCATGGAAAAAAAAATAAAAAATCTAATCAATATCTTCCTTTTTATTGTGGTCCGGAGTAATAACGGAAGTGTTCTAATCAATAATCACAAACAAAGTAGGTGATGGGACAATAAAATCACTGGGCCAGACAGCAGAAAACGCTTTATATCATCCAAAAACTCTAAATCTCCCCAAAATTATTCAAGAGAGACATGGTCATGTGAGCTATGTGGACTTATTATAAGACAAAAGAAGAAAACAAGCCCAAAAAGTGTTTATAGATCACTCTAATATTAGTATTGGTAGATACTGAAGGCTGTGATATTGGTATCTGTATCGGACATATACCAACAAGTGAAACATAATGATTAAATATAAGCTTAACATGATTAAATAAATGTTTATTTCTGTGGAAATTATATTTATTTGATTTTGTTCAACATTCGGTAAAGCAGACATTTTTTCCATACAGAAAATGCTATGGCAATTAAAATAAAATAAAACAGGTAAAATAAATAAATGCATCCAATCATAACTTTACATCACATTCTTAATAAATATTGTGGGAGACGAAGAGGGTGACAAAACAAAAATCAGAGGTTCACAGCAATGTGACATGACGATTATAAGTAGGCAAACGTCGGTTTGTTATTAAGATGATTCAAGAACAACTACATGTTCAGTCAAATACACACAGACACACAGAAAATTGAACATAAAAGTATTTATTTAACAATTTATTTGCCTTATCATTTGACAAATATTTCAGAAAACACAGACTGTATTGTCCACAAACACACAACAACAACAACATCAACACAAATATGAAAATACAAGAATATTTGATAAATGCCACAATCCTACACAAATAACTTGTCTCTTCCTACGATCATCAAAGAGAGACACATGCAGACTATTTAATCTATTCACGTTTTAACTCGACCCAGTTAAAGTTTATACGTCCTTTAGGGAATTTGTATGAGGAAGCTGAATTATTATTCATGGTGCATGGAAAAATCCAATCAATATTTTCCTCTTTGCGTTGGTTTGGGATGGCATAATAAATTCACTGGGTCCGACACAAAAGACTTGTCTCTTCCCACGACCATAAACAAAGAGACACATACAGAATCTATTCAAAGCATGCTTTTGTCACATCGCATTTTAATCTTTATCACAAAGAGAATGATAACATTGGCAGCCATCCATGCCATTCCTCACAGTATGGAGGTGACACTCCAAACCCCTGAACTCCCTCAAGTCACTTTTATGCTCACCAGTTTTCTTATTTTTTTTTTTTCACCCATTTTGTCTTCTTTCACAAACATTTGAGGACATAAAAGTTACAGGCAGTTCCCCGGGGACAGCTGCACAGTGTGCCAATGCGTGCGCCTTTACGCACGGCGCATGGCTCCCCTGCGTCACACTGGGAGGGGAGATAAAAAACAATTTGAATTTAATGAAATAACAAGTGATGGTGCGACATTTAAGATATTTCCCTGATCATACCTGATACTAATTCAATTCATTAGTCAAATATTGTTGTTGTTTACTTACCGAAGGCAACCAGCCAAGCTTTTTCTCCAGTGGCATTTCTTTGCTCCTCAGCTTCTCCAGTACTTCTTGTAACGCGTCAATCTGTACAGGAAGAAAATAGATAGAACATAAGAAAAGATAGTGAATTGATCATTTAGACATATATATATGTAAAACAATATGCACCATATGTATAAACACTTTAAAGGTGGCAGTAAATGGGCTTTACTCTCATGGCTGTTGGCATGGGATTGATGTTTCCTGAAACCTTTCAAACTAAACAGGGCTTATAATTTATAAGAAAAAACAATTGCATTGAAATAAAAAAAAAGCTAAATATCTCAGACATCTTAAAATATTTGTCCTTTTTAAGTGCTTCTAGAAATATTTCACACCCCTCTCTGTCTCTTTACAGAATCTCTCACCAGATCTTTTTCTTGTTGTCTTTTCAGCGAGAAATCCAGCGAGCGCGTTTCCAGCGAGGAATCCTCTGCGCTCACGAGCCACAGGTACGCGCAGCAGCAGGTGACCGCGAGCAGGAGTGTCCGTACGCTGACCATGGTGCTGAAACACTGACGGGTCTGAGGAGGCGTGAGGGGTTGCAGGAGGAGATGGATGTCTTTGAGGATGGAGGTGTCTGTACAGAGAAGCCCCTCTTTATAAGCGCTTTACTGCTGCCGGTGACATCAGCCAGCCTCTGAAATATTCATGGACACTCTGACATACTTGACCCCGCTCAACACCTTTGTATTTGAATGTTTGACAGGGAGGGGCCGGAGGATATCGAGAGGTCAAAGGCTGGATTTTCAATTCATAAAACATATTTGACAAATTAGTCTGGGTGACATTGGAAATCCTTCATCTCCCATCTCTTGTACACTTGGTAATTTTCTTTTTAAATCTCATGCTTCTCCCATCTTGCCAGATACGTTGGTTGTTGTAAAACAAAGCAAAATATGGTTCAATGGTTTAGTTTTTATTTTATGCTTTACTGCTTTTGTTGTGTCTGCATAATGTTTCTCAAGGGATGTCTCTGTCTTAAAACTGCAAGACAAATCTACCTACTGGTTAGAATAAAGTGACTTGATTTGATGTCAGTCAGTGTAAAATAAGTCTGTCTGACTCATGGTGAGTCATTTGGATGTGTCACAAAGCATGAGAGAAGTACAATGGAAATTCTAATATCAATGCCATCACTTATCCTTCACTTCTTGGTGTAAGAAGTAAAGTAACCAGTCGTCGATGCAGTTATTGCATGTGACTCAAAGAACATAACAGTTTCTCATCTCTGAAACTGAAACAGTCAGATGTTAAAGACAATCTGGTTCTCTACATAATATACATACTGAGGAGAATACCTTACAAGAGTTTTGTTTCAAATGTTTCCTCTACTCTGTCCATCTTCTTCTGTCATCCCTGTTCAATAAAGATGAAATCAGATGTCAGGTTAAACCCCACTGACACCAATCTGTTATTGGTATCCAATTTCCTTTTATTGGATTAACCTTAAGAACCCACTGAACTGTGTGTGTGTGTGGGGGGGGGGGGGGGGGGATAGCCCCAGGGGCTACTTCTTCATCTTGTTAGTTATTATCTCCTTCTCTGTCACTGCTGTCGCTTCAGTGACTGGTGGGGATCCAATAAACGTACAGTATTGTGTAAAAGTCTCAGACCATTAGACACCATTCAATTGTTGTTTTAGCAATGATATAATGACCGTAGAGTATAATTATTTCTCAATTGCTATATTGGAACACATCCACAAAATGCAAGGGAAAAAATCAGAAAATAAAAACCCAAACAGCTTCTACAAGTGTGACCTACATGGCTCTCTTAAAACTGGAGTGGTACCCTAATGAGGCACACACACATCAGAGGTCCTAAAATGTGGAATCTAGAATGCTGTTTAATGAGGGATGGACTCAAATAGAGAATGAACAGTTACTGTTGATAAACCAGTAAGCTGGTTACCATATCTGACTGACTGAATTTTTTTTTTTGAGTCACAGCAGTGTATAACTTAGACACTGGCAACTGTATCAAAATACTTTTAATTCAACTAAAATATATTTTAAATGTTAAAATCTAGTTTGAAGCTCATTAAATGAACATTTAACACAGAAAACATTGATGAATTGTATGTATGTTGTCATACTTATAGTATAGTATAGTATAAGTATGTTCTCATGCTGGCATCACTGTTAATGTTATTGCTGTCCTATCTCCCACTGAATATGAAGGCTTTTGGGAATATTAAATCCTCTCCCTGCAATTTCCCTTCCTTCCATAGAATATGAATTGAGGTCACGTAGCAATTATCGAACAGGCAGACAGACTCACACAGCGACAGGACTGAGCGTTTACATCTGTATTTCTTTCTGTGAAATGTACATGATTTTCTGATTTGTTTTTATCCTCTTGGGTCGTCCTTACTATGTGCTTCGGAGAACCCGGAAGATTAAAAAAGAGACAACCCGGAAGTTTACTAATTAGCTGCGAGTCGACGTAGTGTTGTCGGAGCCGTTTAATCCAACGTTTTCCTCTCTTCGGTGGATTTCCATCCAAAGCAACAATGTCTGAAAGAAAAGTATTAAATGTAAGTACATGGTCTTCAACGAGCCGTCTTCTTCTTCTTTTTTACAATCTTTATTATAGTTAGCCGCAATGTATGAGCTCTTTAGCAACCAAGCAAGCTAACGTTAGCTTTGAAGCTAACTGTGGTGAAGCTAAGAAATCGAGCCGTTGTAGTAGATAATTCACAGTGTGTTGTGTTGCTTTTAACCATTTAATCAAACTACAGCGGCGCAGTCATTGTCATTATGTTATTGCTGTGTGAATTATGGCGTACGTTTGTGCCACTTGGTTTTAAAATGTTTAATGCTTTGTGTCCTACAGAAATACTACCCTCCGGATTTTGATCCGGCCAAAATCCCAAAGCTCAAACTCCCCAAAGATCGACAGTATGTCGTCAGATTGATGGCTCCATTCAATATGAGGTACATCGTTTTGTTATTATTGTGTTTACGTCCCTGGCCACAGGAGCCGTTCTTCCCATGTAACTAGGCCATATCAGACAACTCTTCATAGTAGTAACAGCAGTTGCTCCCTCAACTAAACTTTATAAAGTTAAAATGAATGCAATGTAGTGTAAAAACTTTGAAACTCTGGGTAAACATTGAGGTGCTGTGCTGCAAGGAGCAAACAATAAAACTATTTCAAAGATTTGATTGCAGGAGCTGGTGTAACCTGTGTGGCAGGGAGGTTGGGACTGAATATTCATTTAGAGAATAGAAGAAGAGGAAAGGGTTGAAGAGAAGAAAAACTAGAGCACCTAGAGTGTTCAAATATCTGCCA
Source organism: Solea solea (assembly GCF_958295425.1). Lineage (NCBI taxonomy): Eukaryota > Metazoa > Chordata > Actinopteri > Pleuronectiformes > Soleidae > Solea > Solea solea. The sequence continues at coordinate 7,747,198 of NC_081151.1, forward strand.
AGGCTGCTCAGTTTGTGGATTATGATATATCTGTGCAGTAATATAGAAGTATCTATATAGTGCACTATGAAATGAGTTTTACCTCATAAGGAAATACTGACATTTTAATCAGTCTTTATACCTAAAATGTCAAAAAAAACTCTCCTGTCTCATATGTTTTGAAATGCATCCTAAACTAGAGTCATGTGCTTGATTCATGTTTCATTTAAAGACAGAAGTCTTTGATTTGGTTGGTACCTGCTGTTTGACCTGTGTTATCAACAATCGTTCTCTGCCTCTCTGGTTGTTTGCAGGTGTAAGACATGTGGTGAATACATCTACAAGGGCAAAAAGTTTAATGCACGCAAAGAGACTGTTCAGAATGAGCTGTACATGGGACTGCCAATCTTCCGTTTCTACATCAAATGTACTCGATGTCTGGCTGAAATTACATTTAAGGTGGGATTTTATTTTGATGCTCTGAATATTGCAGATATACTCTTTACCACTGGAATAAGATAAAACAACAACTCGTATGAGGAAAATGATTTTTTTTGTGGTTTTTGGTATAACAGACTGACCCAGAGAACACAGACTATGCAATGGAACACGGTGCAACGCGAAACTTCCAGGCAGAGAAACTAATTGAGGAGGAGGAGAAGAGAGTCCTGCAGGAAAGAGAAGATGAGGAATTGAACAACCCCATGAAGGTCAGTCCGTAAACCTCATCTATTATTATTGCTAAGTAGCTTTCAACCATTTGCCGTGAGTTAAAATTGTGATCCCCATGTGTCTGACAGGTGTTGGAGAACCGCACAAAGGATTCAAAGATGGAAATGGAAGTTTTAGAAAACCTCCAGGAACTGAAGGAGCTGAACCAGAGACAGGCTCAGGTGGATTTTGAGGGAATGATCCACCAGTACAGAGAGCTGGAGAAGAGAGAAAAGGAGCGAGAGAAGGAAGAGGATGAGCGAGAAACCAAGTAAGTGTGTAATGTACTGTAATGTTTTAATAGCCCAAATAAATAAATATGTTGTTTGGCAGACTTTTTCTGACTATATTGCATGTAGCTACTACTACATGGGTTCCCACTGACCTGACCCAATCTCAGCATCTGTCTAAAATAAATGTTGTCATTTGTATTGATCTTTGTATTCAAAATGAACGTTCATTGTTTCACAGGGAGATGTTGGAGAAAGTCATGGTTAAAAGGCTAAGAGACTCTGATTCAGAAGAAGAAGAGGAGGAGAGCAGCAGCTCACAGACCGACAAGTCTAGCACAGACAAACCAACAGACATCCTCACCACTGACAAACCCACAGTAACCCAGGTATGTGCAACAACTACAACTTCAACTAAATTTAATAAATGGCTTAAATGGTAACTGTCCAAATTTCTTAAAGTTCTAAAATGTCTAAAAGAAAAATATTCAGAATTTAGAGAAGAGTCTTTGAGCTTTGAATATTGGATAATTTTTCTGCAGGGGGCCACAGCTGGAGGAGTGAAGAGGGCCAAGACCGAGAGATGGGAGAGGAGTGTTGGGATACTGGGCAGTGGAGGAGCACTTGGGTCCCTGATGGTGCGAAAGAAACCAGCAACAGCTGTCAACAAACCCAGTCCAGTGGCATCAACAGCTGCTTCAACTTCACAAATCGGTAATGAATCAAAAACTATGTTTATGACATCGACAAATGTCATTTTAGATCTTTGAAATTAGTTACATGTTGCAGTGAGTATGTGTGATGGGACAAACGGCCATTTTCTGCTGCTTGTTAACACTGTTTATTAAAATGTCTTTGTGTGTCTTGTTTTACAGATTCAAAGGTTTCCAAGCCGACCGACTCCACAAATGCTCCAAGGCCTGTTACCACACAGAATGGTTCTTCGTCTCTCAGTCTGCTGGGGGCGTATTCAGGCAGTGACAGCAATGACAGTGACTGAGAGGAAGATGACTGACACACAATTGTAGGAATGACACAGACATTTATATAATGACAGACAGTTTTATAATGCTCCACAGAAATCAAAAATCACGTGTGAAGAAATCATTGTGTTATTGGGCAGTCTTTAGCAGCAGTTTTGTTGTCTGCTGTCCAAATCCAGTGAAACCAAAATAATCACTGGATCATTGTGTTGTTATTATGAATTTATCCTAGAAATATGCAATGTTTCAATTTTTGTGAAACAAAATTGCTATATTAAAATGTTGTATTAAAATGCTTAACTGTCACTTTTTTTGTTTTATTGTAAATATTAGTGATTTGTAATTAGGCTTGTAGGCATTCAAATACGAGGCTGGTCTGAGTATTTCAAATACTGGTAGTCCAATGGGATTTGCATGCACAACCACCTCTATGGTTTACTGAGAATGGTTTGGAAAAGAGAAAAAAAAGTTACAGTAACTCAAATAACTTAACAAGACCATCTCTGAATGATCAACACATTTAACTTTGAAACAGAAGCAGAGGCACACCAGGTACCACTCTGCTCTGTACCTAATAATATATCCAGTAGGACTGCAACTAACCATTCAGAAAATGCTGATGTTTTTCTAACCTGGAAATGATTTTCAAAGGTCTTGCTTTGTCCACAGACTAAAATGATTCAGTTTTAATGATTTTGTTGTTGTATGGAGCTTAACATCTTAACGTCCAGTGAGTTTAAATATCTGTGCATTATGTTTTATTACTGCCTCCTCTTCCATTTGTCCTTGACCCCTTTCCGTCCCTTCTTCTTCTTCTTTGGCGTCCTATTTAGCATCCATAATGTTGCGTTACTGCCCTCCTGTGGATTTAATCACTCGCTAACTGAGTGTTCAACATCACGTCTCAAAAATAGTTCCAATGGCTTTGATTCAGAATTTACACTGAAAGACAACACTTCAGTTTTCGCCACTAAGGTCTTTATCACTCAGATCAGGCTTTAAATCTTAATGCATGGCGTGTTTTATAGTATTTTCCACTTATCACCACAGTTTTAAAGCCAAATTGAGCACCACAGTAAATGACCACCACATGATTATACGAGAGAAACGAAGGGCTTAAGTTTAGGTTTGACGGGAAGTAAAAGGCTCGAGTTTCGTGTTTTACTCCACACAGCTGAAGCTTTTATGTCGACCCACCATCACGCTGTTTCACTCCACTCCCCTTTAAGACAGTCTGGTCCAGCTAACGTTAGCTGACTGACCCGTTTGTCTCGACAGCACGGCGGATTTCATGTTTTAATGTTTTACTTCTACACCTGGAACAACGTGAAAACGAAACACCGGATGGTAACTGGGAATACACAACTGGACCTGGGAACCGTCAATGCAGAGAAAAAGGGTGAGCTTTAAGAAGTAATAATGTTAGCAACTACGACGTCAGCTTCACTTAGCTAACTTAGCGTTGGCATGTGTTAACACCAAACATCAGTTGTGCCTTATACGACTTCAACATCTATTTATTTCACATGAATGATACAGTCAGAATAGTCCAGTCTGTGAAGCTCGTTGTTGGACGTTCAGAAGTAAATGCTATAGTCAACTGGCATTTAAGTAATTTGAATAATTGTGCGAACCCCTAAATTAACCCAAATGCTAACTAGCAGTTGTTCATGGTTGTTGTTATTAGCTGACGTTTTTCTGAGCAACTTTAGGTTTAGCTACGTGCTAAATATTTAAATACCGTTTCTTCCCTACTTAGCAATAAACGTTGTAAGATAAGCATGGGAAGGTATTTTCACTGAACCTGTTGATTATTATTAACGTCTCTCGGACACATTCATCTAATTTTGAACTAATGATTGGTAACAAAGAACACAACCCCCACGAATATTTGGCATCAGATGAGTAAACGGTGAGATTAGCATTTGAGTTTGGGTATCTTTATGTTTTTTTAACTTTTTCTTGATGGACTTAAACTCTTCAGGGTTTGGTTTATGTGACATTTATTGGTGTAGTTGCACAAAGGAAACCACAATTTTAGTTATATATTCTGAAAACATGCTTTCAGTCTACAATCTTCGTTTACTTCTATGGAGCTGTATTTGAATCGTCTATAAATCAAACTATTTTGTTTGCATTAATGTTGTGTTACTAAGTATTTTAGGCCATAAAATATTAACAATAAAATGAATAAAATTCTCATTTCTGAAATATGGTTGTTTAATGTTATTAAATGTTATTATGTTACAAATGTGGACTCTTGATAATGTCTGGAGATTTGGGTCCAGACGTTTGGTTCAGAGTTTGGTGTTTAACATAATGAGTGCAGCAGTAGGTTCTGTGGATGAGAAGAATTAAGGACAGAAGGAGGATCCAGGCGAGTGGGTGGCACCTGGCTTGGGCACACATAAAGGAGTTCTTACATTTACCAGAGATAATACTATCTACGGACATTTGTGTTCACACATCTCCAGAATTCATTGCATGTCTGAAAGCAGCTTATGTCACCCTAAGCTATCAGTGTAACGTTTCATCCCTAGATCCATGGCAAAGTGGCTGAAGGACTACCTGAACTTTGGCAGCAGGCGTGACCCTCCACAGCCCCCAAGGCCAGATTACAGTGAGAGTGAGATTTTGAGGGCTTACCGTGCTCAGAAAGAGCTAGATTTTGAGGACCCGTACAAGCACTCTGAGAAGGAGATCCAGAATGGTGGTTTCAGCTCCTGCAGTGCCACAATGAGCCTTCCTTCTTTCCCTGCAGTGCTGCCTAATGGTGTTGAGGTATGACCTACTTTTACAGTCATGAGCATGTCTTCTTTGTGTTGTTCTGTATACCTTGTCCCATTCTATTAATGCTCTTTTAAATAATTAAATACTCAACTTGTGAAGATTAGCATCAAGGTGATGTTTCTACTATTATTAAAATTATTTTTTTTCACATTATACAGGTGAAAGTGGTGTCTCCTAAACACAGACTGATCAAAGTGGACTCTCAGGAGTTTGGCCGCTGCACAATCCCCTTGAGTCCTGTGACTGTTCAAGAAGAACCAGTAAGTGCTGTTTTTATCTTGTGCTTAATTTCCTATGCTATTTACTTTCATTTTTTCCATTTCACTCTCAGTATTCTCTAAAAATAAATAGGTACACTGTGTTCTCCAAATGTATTGTTAAATTCTCTGTCTTTCTCTCCTTCTCAAGGTGGTTCCTTCTGCCCCAGCTGTGTCAGACACAGACACGGACTACTCTGACCCATTTGATGCCCGTCCAGATCCAAGAGTTAGACCAAACTGGGAGCCCAAACCTGCACCAACTGACTGTTGCAGCTATATGGAGCCATTTGAAGCTCAACGGATCATATCAGGTAAGATCTTTATCTCTCACTAGATGTAAATTTAAAAAGGTCAAACAGTTCTGTACTGTTATTATTTGCTGATTATTTGATTTAGTTTGGTCTAATATTTTCAAGAACATTACTTTCAAAGCACATTATTTTTCAAATTGTTGCTTTTTTCCTGCTTGTGAATGAATATGTAACACAGTAATTTACTCTGCATGGTTTCTTTGAAGAACTGCAGCACAGCATGATAACTAACAGGTCTGGAAGTGGAGACCCTGGCCAGTTATATGATAACCCATACGAGGAAAGGACTCGTCACCATCACCGAGCTGCTCCACCAGGACAACAGCAAACCCATAAGGTGGAATGCGGCCTCGGCCTCCTTGACACCAGGGAGAGCAGACTTCCACAGGATGATGAGAGGCCGGCTGATGAATACGACCAACCCTGGGAATGGAAGAAGGACAACATCTCTAAAGCCCTTGCAGGTAAATTGTCTTTCTTGACTCATGTTTTCACACAAAATTTGTCTACTGCTAATTTTCTGTGAAGGTTCTGAGTCATCCAGGTCATAGTCATCGTCAGTAGTTAGCTGCAGGCAGGTGGACTTGCTAGAGTTGAGTTACCTACAGCTAACATTTGAAGATTAATGATAATTGTTTTTAATCAAACCTGCAACCTCTTTCTCTCTGGCTATAGTTCAGTTTGAAGGGGCAGAAAGAGAGCGCTCACGAGCTCAAACAGACCAAAGCAGGCTCACCAAGACCGGTGTCACGTCTCCCTCAATGGACTCTACACTCCGTTTGATTGGTGATACTCCTCCTCTTTTGGGAGAGAGAGTGGATCCAGCTATGCCTCTGGAGAGACAAGTGTAAGTAAACATGCTTGTTGTTTTAGAGATAGAGAGGTTTACAGCTTGACATTTGAGGGTACAGTGGAACCCACTGGTACTGATTAAACCAAAATACCAGGTGTATTACCAACTTAAATTTAGCTTATTTAGTTGATAATTAAGATTGTCCTGTTTACTGTGACAAATGTAATGGTCTTGATCTGTCGTTTTTTAGCATACTTTAATGAAACACTAGAGCTATTTTTATGATTCCAAGAAAAAAATGACATTTCCATTAATCTGTCCTCTCTTGTGTTTCCTCTATGTCACCTGCAGATGGTACCATGGAGCTCTGAGCCGGTCAGAGGCAGAAACTTTACTGACTCTGTGCAAAGAGAACTCTTACCTGGTGAGAAAAAGCCAGTCCTGCCACGATGACTACTCGCTCTCACTCAGGTAGACACTGCTGTCTTTTGTTTCCATGTAAGAGTCACAAGAAAATCTCCGGGGTCATCACATTTGGAGCTTGCCTTGTGTCAAACAGCTTTACAACTCCCCTAGATGCATAGTGAACTAATTGCATGCAAACAGTCTGTTCATAAAATGCATCATTGACCACTTGAGATCAGATCTGGGTACCACATCCTTTATTTAAATACACACGGACATCATGACTGTTTGGGTTCACTGTCGGTGTGTGTGTGCAAATGACAGAGAGAGCAAGAGAAAAGGGATGAGAGGAGCAAAGTGAATCAAAGACCTAGTACTCAAAAAGTTTTAACCATTAGAAAAAGTTAATTATGTGGAGATCAGTGATTTTATTCTGAAAGTGGCTACAAATAGTGCTGATCAGTGTAAAAAAATCAATTGAATATTAAAAATCCAGTGCTGATTATACTAAGTCTCACCCCCTTCTGCATGTTCCCCTGTTCCTCAGGAGCTGCAAAGGCTTCATGCATATGAAGTTCACTCGGTCAGCAGACGGGCGTTACGTGCTCGGTGAGAACAGCCCTCCCTTCTCCACCATCCCTGAGGTCATCCACTACTACACTACACACAGGCTGCCAATCAGAGGCGCTGAACACATGTCCCTGCTGTATCCGGTCATAGTGCAGACCCTCTGACACTGACCAACACAAGCTAATCCTGCTGGTGCTACTGAAAACAACATATACTCAATATTTAACTACGCCTACCTGTTTCTTTCTTATGTACATTTTCACTGCCGTTCTACCTTTAATGCTCACAAGAGATTGGAATGTTTGGTGCCATTTTTTCTTCTTCTTCTTTTTCTTTTTCTTAAAAATGACACTGGCAGTTTCACAACAGAGCTCAGTGCCTCGTGAACCTTCACCTGTGAACTGGTATTATCACTGAGACTGTTTTAAACATCGAGGATTCATGAAAATGAACCATTTTTTGCTGTTAAGATTGTTAGCTCAGTAGTAAAAGACAAAGTACAGTCAGGAAATGTCTTAAGGCAGGAGAATTTGCTGAGATTTGCCTCTTTGTAATGAGATTTATTGAGATGGACCGATACTGGCAGGTGATAGAGGTGTTTCTTTTTGGTTTCAGTTTATACCAATAATCCAAGCTGTTATTCCTGTGTAAATTGTGAGTTTTAAAGTGACATTGAAACAACAACAAACAATGGTTATTATCCGTTTAAATGTGGGTTAACAGTATCTACCAACCAGACACTACATACTCACCTGTGTGCGACGTCCGTGTTTCACTGAGGCCTGAGGTTATTCGATGCTGTAACTGCGAGTCGTTCGCTCATTAGATTCAAATGTGAGAAGCAGACGGTCAATGTCACGTGTTCAATTCACACTCACAATAACAGACTCCCGCAATAGTAGTTTAGAGAGTAATGACTACAGTATTATATTGAAAGCTTGTGGCTTTGTGATCATGATTATTATGGAAGCTTTGGTAGAATATTTACTGTGCCGTTTTATAAGATTTTAAATGTCTGTTATAAATAAAAGTTGTTGCCTGTTTTTTAATTTTGTTTTCTGTTATTTATTCAAGTTTCTAATTTAATTTAATTTTTAAAACCAGCTCATAAGCACGGTACAGTATCATTACTGTTGACTGCAAAACCTGTAGCCGATTTGCATTTCCACCTCGAATGTGTTCACAAACATGACACTGCCTGCTCTTGTTTGCGTTTTAAAGAGGTTATATTTGCATTTACACATTGTGGATGTTATAATGTTTGAAACTGCAGTGATGTAGTGTTTGCACAACAGTATTTGCACTGGTGCAACTCGTGAAGTGCGTTGTTATTATTGACATCTAGTGGTGAAGTTTAATCGTGGCTTTAATCAAACAAAATTTCTATAACTTAAAAAAAGTCTAATAAACTCCAAGGCTGCCATTAGATTTAATGTTTTAGCAATTTTATAATGACCATATAGTGTAATTGTTTCTCAATCACTTTATTGGAACACGTCCAGGAATTATGTAGGCAATTTTAAAATAACAAACATTTCAGAAAAAAAGGATTAAGTGTCAAGTATTTAATGTGACATATCTTTACAGTTGAACAACAGCATGATCCTGGCTCAGTGTGTTTGTCACGAACATTTTCACAGCTGCAAAACCTGACAAATCAGACGATGACAGCATGGACTGAAAACAGCCTCAAGGTAAGGCTGCTTAATACTATTTCTTGGCAAGAGTTTGAAAGGCTAAAGCGAAAATGATCTATGCTATACAAAATACCACATTTTTATTGATGGAAGGTGCATAATTTGAAATTGCCTGATGAAAACCACCGCAGCTGTTTGTCACTGAGTGTCCTGATTCTGTGGAATCACGTTAATGATAATCTTGCCCATGTTCTTGTTGGCCTCCATGTGCCTGTGAGCCTCTGCGATGTCCACGAGGCTGAATGTGCTGTCAATCACTGGCCTCAAAGAGGCTGCCGCGTCTGAGAAGTGTGGTAACACTCGGCGTGAGAAAGCTTCGACCAGCTCTGCTTTGTACTGTGAAGAGAGAATGCGGCGTCAGCCATCAATTACATATGTGAATACTGAAGATGGGTTTAATTAGAACATGAAATGCTTTTTTAAATTTGTTAAATGTTAAACGTAAATTCTCACCTGAAGGCTACGGGAGCGGAGGAGGCTGGCGAGCAAGTGTCCTCGCTTAGAGAGCAGTTTACCCAGAAGATCACCTTCTATCGTTCTGCCCCCCATGGTGCCATACAGCACCCACCTGCCATCAGTGGCTAAGCAACTCACGTTCTGCTCCCAGTTTTTTCCACCAATACAGTCAAGTATGACATCTGCTCCCTTTCCTGTGAAATCGCAATGGGGTTATTCTGCTGACAGTGAGTTAGACTTGACCCTGAGCTCCTGAAGTCGTCTTGTCCTTAACCTAAACTTTCATTCTCATCAATATTATACTATAGTTGTACATACAACTTCTAAAATTCACTATAATTATTGCTTTCCCACATACATTTACCCTCCACTAAATATTTATTGGTTCACAGGTAAAAAATAGTTATTTAGTTATTTAGCCTTTTATTTTGAAAGAAATTAATGTTTTTATATTTATAGAGATTGTGAAATGTAGAATTACAGTCAAATTTGAGAAATAATACCCCAAACAGTGATTCTGACTCTAACATCAGTTGATAAATAACAGAAATAGTGAAAGAGGATTACAGATATTATTTGGAAAAAAAAAATAGCACCATAACCCATGCAGCAGCATAGCTTCAAAATTCACCTCCTGTGAAGTCATGAACTCCCTGAGCAAAGCTTTCCGTTTTGTAGTCAAACCCGGCTGCTGCTCCCAGTTCCTTGGCCATCCTCAGCTTCTCTGGACTCCCTGCTGTGACGACGGGCACGGCACCGAACAGACGCACGAGCTGAACTGCTGCCGTTCCCACTCCGCTAGCTCCAGCGTGAGCCAGCACCACTTCACCCTCCTTCACCTGAGCTGTGGCAGAGAAGACGATACAGAAATGAATGCTGGGTTTGTCAGATGTGCATAATTAATACAATTAAAATCTGGTATGGCTACCTATGAGCACCAGTAGTTGGAAAGCAGTGAGCCAGGCCTCTGGAATGGCAGCAGCCTGGCAGAGTGTGAGATTCGAGGGAACGGGCATGAGAAGCTCCTCAGGTACAGCCACATACTCGGCGTATCCTCCTCCACAGAGCAAAGCCATGACCCTGTCGTCAGGCTTCCAGCCTCTCTTCACTTCAGCGCCCAGAGTGTCCACAGTCCCAGCCACCTCCAGGCCGATGATGTCACTCTCACCAGGAGGAGCAGGGTACAGTCCTCGCCTCTATGCCAAACAATACATCACGGTAATGTCAGACCAATATGAGCGGAGATATTCTTTATCATTTGCGTGCAACATGTCTGGACTTGTGTCTGATTCTCCACTGACCAGTTCAGTTTCAGTCTACACAGTCTTTGACTTACAGCTGTAGTGTATAGCTTTTAAATATAAACAACTGTCATTTAAACCATGACATTCCAACACTGCACACATGAAAGGGATTCATTTTATGTCAAGTTTCAGAAGTGACTTCCACTGCTCAAAAAAAACGGTCGTGCAGCAGTTTGACAGGATAAACATCTCGTGCCCCTCATCCAACCCTGCGTTGCTGCTGTATACACACGATTACTCCCTCAGTCAGGTCTGATAATATTGCTTGACTGAGCCTGTTTTCAGATGAAGGAAGTAGCATACAAATAATGTTGTGTTGTTTCTGTTCACAACGACCAAACAGACGCAATTATAACGTCAAATACAACAATCACCAAAGGTTACACACTGTAGCTTTAAAACGTTTTATGTTAAAAAGGCCAAAAACATGGTTTGTGAGCTTAAATGTTGACCTTTGGTCACCTGAATTGAAACAATGAATCCAAAATAATTGTAAGGGAGCTTTCAAATCACAACTGAAAGCTTTTCACTGACAGTGTTCCTGAGATGTAAGTTTATTAAGAAATTCTGTCAAAGGTGTTCTTGAGATAATTAACCCGGAAATAATTCATCCAGCACATTAGAAGAAGAACAAGCCTTTATATTTACAATAAACTGTATTGTGCATGATTTGTAATTATTATTATTAATAATATATTGTACCTGCAGTAAATCAGCCCTGTTGAGGGCAGTGGCATGAACTTTAATCAGTACTTCTCCATCTTTAGGTTGAGGTCTGGGAACAGTCCGCAGCAGCAGATTCTCTGGTCCTCCTGGTACGTCAACACACACTGCACGCATCATCTTGGCAAAGCTTGAGCAACTCTTGTGCCAGGTCTTTAAAAAAAAAAAAAGATTAGGTTATAAACACAAACAAGAGCAACTTCACAAAATCAAAAATGTTAATTGGATGTTTAAGACACTCACTGTTTGGTCAGTGCTTCTCAGTAAAAACCTTCCAGTTTGCAGAATGTGATGCATTTGGTGGTTACTGCAGCGGCAACTGTGAAAACAGGAAAAGACCAAATTCACTATCAACTATGAAAACTCTAATTTGTGGCCAAATTTGTCTCTCCCCCCATGTCCCCTAAAAAGAAGTATTTTGAAGCTGTGAAGTAACCTTTTTTTGAGTTATTTCTTTCATCTCCCCAACAAAGTATTTTGTGGTCGTGAAGTTGTGTTTTTTGGCCATGAAGTAGTTTGTGGCCACAATTTTTTTTGCCCCCTATGTCATGTCTGTGGCTCCGTAGATAACGAACATCAAAACAGGTGTCACATCTGAGGTATAATACATTTATAGTGATTATTTATGCCTCAAAGTGTCTTAATAACTAAATAATTACACTTATACAGCGAGATAAATGGTATCCCGGCACACATTGTCAAAGGACATTAATAACTATGAAGCAGAAGTAGAATGAGGAACAGGTGTTCATCAGTGGCGCCGGTTTAGCGGTCAGTGAAGAGCCGAGATTACGCAATCACCTGGCGTTTAACGCGCATGCGCGAACAGTGAACGCTTCCACGGTTTGAACGCAGACACGTTTGCTCAAAGGTCTGATTGAGTCAAAGTCAAACATCTGCATGACGTTTCACTGCAGCTGCAATTTATAATTATAACAGCAGCAGGTGGTGCTTACTTCATGCTGTTTCTCTCTGTTTCTCCTCTAAATGCGCAAACATGTTCAAACAACAACATTTTAATGGACTCACCAAGCAAACAGATGTCAACGGCTCTGAGGCTCTCAGGCGACTGAAGTTTTAGGGAACTTTCTGCCATTATGACATCCATGCATTATGCAAGCGGTTCACCATCCATTAAGCGGAGGAGGGGTCAGAAAGTTAGGTCACGTGACACGTTAAAGGGATACTGCACGAAAAAGTTGCCTAAAAAGTGTGTCATGGTGTTTCCCACACTGGGTGTGTGGAGTATGTGCAATATGCAAAATGTGCAAAGTGGATTACATGCAGTGATTTGGTAGTTGTACATTATATATATATATATATATATATATATATAAACTACCAAATCTTAATTAAATGTTTAGATACTCACCAAACAAAATCAGTCACACAGAATATAACATTTCAGGATGTAGGCTATTTAGATGTCTTTATTTGAGTTTCTTGTGAAAGAAAATAAAAGGCTACATACATTATTTTTTACATAAGGAAAGATTCCCTATAGTATCTGTCTTAAATGCATAGTTGAAAAACTGTTAATTAGAGGTTAAATACGGCAAATGAATGTGTCCTGTCCTGGAGATTCAGAGTTTGAATATTTTCATAATTTCATAATAAACATATTCAAACTCTGAATCTCCAGGACAGGACACCTTCATTTGCCATATTTAAGTGTAACATACAAGCTGAGTCATTGCTATTTATTCATTGTCTAACCTGCACAAACCCTGACTGTGCACTGACGGCATCATGAAATCTAATCTCTCAACAACACTCAATGCCAACAATGCCATTCACTTTCCTTCAGATACAATGGGACTATTATATTACACATGCTGAGACGGCCATAGCAGCGGACACTCCTGTGAAACACCACCGTGGGGAACGATGCTCATCGGGTGAGAAAAAATACACTAACCTGGTTTTAAAACACAGATTTATTTAAAACAATTTACCCCAAATCATGACCTTCTCCCTTTAGGTCTTGATATAAAAATGGATCAAATCTACAGAAGGCCTGTCCCACACAGAGATCTGAGAGTGCTTAACCAAAAGGAGGACAAAGACCTGCAGCATAAACTTAGCATGCTGGACAAACAATACAGGTACACGCTCAAAATGCTCCAACAGAGGCGAGACACGTTGATTCGTGAGCAGGGGAGAGTGGTGATGGTGAAAGTGTGTGAACCCAAAGCCATAGTTAACATTGCTATGAAAGAAATCGGAGAGCACAAGACACACGTGAGGGCTGTTCACACGTCTGATGGCAGAAGACACTATTCCAGCAAGTCCCAGCATCAACACGAGGGAGCTGAACTGGCACAGAAGAATCGGTCAGTGTCGGCACCACTGACGTCGGACAAGCCCACAGGTCCACTGAGACACAGAGGCAACATCCGGGCAAACGTGTCTCTCATGCAGATGAAAAATATCGCAACCATTGACTCGATATCAGAAAAGGAACTGGCCAGGCAGCGGCAGAAAGCCTGCGAGGAAATGGACAGAGTGAAACGACTTCAGAGGGAAACATTACACAAGAGGGTGGCGGAGTTTATAAGAAGTCTCAGGGATAAAAGTGATGTGGAAATACTGGAAACTCCATAGAGAAACTTGAAAGGGTCATTAACTTTATTATCTATTCAACATTTACAAAACAAAGAAAAACAGTTGTAATATTAACAGTGAGAGTGATGTATGTACATATTTTGTAAAAAAAACGAGGATTGGTTTCAATATTTCTTCTTATATTAAAGAATATCCCCCATCGTTTTCATGGTCATCAAAGCTTTGTGCACTGGCATCTCCATGAGCAGGCTCTGTTTTTTCTTCCACTCTGGAGACTCAGGAAGGTCTTTGTCTGCAAAGAAAATAAATACATATAACAGGAAAACTTCAGTTCATCATACCGATGGTATTGCCTTATTTGACAGAAATGAATATTGTATGTATAAATATGTTTAGTTTAACACAAATGTGAACATTTTGTTTTAAGCCCTAACTTCACCAAGTTTGCCTTTAAAAAAAAAACCCTCAATTAACTTCATCTTATTACCTTACCAAAAGCTGAAATGAAGTAAAAGTTAAATTTGAAGCTACAATTATGATAAAGAGTTCCCCCAATATAGTGATTAACTTTAATTGGCCTTAACTACAGTGTTGTGGCACACCAAATAGAAAACTGACAAAAAAATGTGAATTTCAGAGCTGGAAACTGAGAATTTCTTTCAATAAATGAATGTGTTTCAGTGTTCTAATGCTCAGCGTTGACATGACACACAATCTTGGATACAGTAGATGGAGGTACGTGATCACAGTCCTACCTTCGCACTGAATGTGCACTGTGGTGGGAAGACACCTGGTGTGGTCAGAGTAGTTCAACGTGCAGAGGACAGCAGTCTTCTGCCTTGGCACGGTGAACATCAGCACCAGTATAGAACACAAGACATTACTCTCCATCACGTCTACGGACGGGAATCGCTCCTGTGAATAAGGAGTCAGGACACAGTCAGTCAGTCAGTGTAAAATTATGTGACAAGGCATACTTGTCCCCCACTGTTATTGTTATTAATTCAACCAAGTTTTTGGTTACAAAGGCCATTTCTCAATCCAAAATGTGTAAAATGTTAAAAAATATACAAAACATTTACCAAAAAGTATGAATTCTACTGCTAAATATCATAAATACACAAAGGAATCTTGTTATGTTAAGCAAGACAACATTTTTGACATGTAGTACAGCTGCAACTGACATTGACTTTTTATTAGTTTGATATTTTTTAGTGTGTTTTTGTCTATGTAAAATCAGACAGCCAGACAAATGCTTAAATTCAACATTAAAAAATGATTGAACGATTATGAAAATGATTACTATTCCATGGATGGATGAATCTTTTAGCTTTGACAATAAAATACAGTTGTTATAATGTATGTCATTTACAATTATTCACTTTTCTACGACAAAATCTGAATTAAATGATAATATTACTCTATGTTTATGCAGAAAACATGACCGGCCTGAAGTCTCACTTATTTTTATGACAGAATTCACTTTCACATGCAGCTTTTTTCTGAGACGTTTTATGATTTACTAGAAAAAAAACAACAAAGTCTGGCACCTTAACGAGCTTCAGCTGCTGCTTCCGTCCAGCGTGGGCGTTGAGATGCTGGCTGAGCACGTCCAGAAAAGCCTTTATGTTTGTTTGTATGTTGTTCTGCTCAGCGAGTTCGTTCAGGGGAATGAACGGGGGAACGTTATGACGAGTGATCCTCAGCACAGGCTTCAGGTCTATCTCCACGTTGTAGGTGTCTAAATAAACGCCCTCGTAGGCCGTTGTCACAGACACGCACACTCCTTTACCAAGGCTTGTATTGATGATGTCATACCCACCTAGTGCCACCAGCATATAAACACAAAGGTGGGAGAAGGTTAAGAAACACTGACAATGAAACTGCTGTAAATGGCTGACAACAAAGACATGGTTGTCGTACCAATCAGGTGATGGGCATACAGAAGATCTTTCAGTTGTGAATGTTTGGCCATCAGCTGTAGTAGCTGTGAGTTCTCCGAGTCTTCATCCATTTCCTCCTCTCCTTCATGTGAACACTGTTTGTCCATCGACAGCCGCATTCTCTGAAGACTCTGTCGCAAGAGGGTGTGACCAGAAGCAATAAGTCATCAGCTTACAGGGAAGTTAGTGACCATTTCATTTGCAATAATGGGCAAAAAATGAGCAAAAAATGTAATTACAATAACAACTTTTATATCAATGACTATGATGATATTCTCTCCTGTGTGTGCGTGGGTTTCTCCAGGTTCTCCACCAGTGCAAAAACATGCAGGATTGGGGGTTAGGCAAACAACCCTCATATGGAGGATAAAGCAGTAGAAGATGGATGGAGGGAACTATCAAGATAAATGTCAGGTAACTGAAGGTATATTTTTACAAAGTGAAAAAACACTCTACACTCATCAGCCACTTTATTAGTGTATACCTGCATAACGTGCTTGTTATAGTCAGGTCTGATATTTTTGCTTGACAAAGCCTCGTTGGCGCTGCTCAGGAACATCAAACAGAGGAATAATAACAGAATAATAACATCAAAAACAACAAAAATGAACAAAATTTAGGAACTACAACTTTTAGTGTGATCAGCCATTTCTGGGATATACTGATAAGGGGTGGGTCAAAATATCGATTTGGTGATGTATTGTCATTGTCAGAGGGAGTTAACAGAGGGATAATGGCAGAGAAAGCTACGTTAAGAGATGCTCCAGCCACATTCAATACATAGACTTTATGCACTTTGTTCTCTATGTTGTGAATAAACAGAGAAATCCTGCACTTTAAACTTTTATAATCACTATATGATTGTCTTGCAATACATTGATAATCACAGAATTGTTGTATCATGATATTATTGGTATCGTGGAGCATGTATTATCACATCGTGAGGTAAGCTACCACCCCTAAATACTGACTGCCTTGAAACGTAGTTAACAAGTTCGTTCGGACTCCTAGTTTTTTTTTTTTTTTTACATAGTTTTGATGAGAAGTCCATAAGCTGTGCTCTGACGTCATGTGTCACCTTGTGTGTCTGTATCTCTGCCTTCAGTTGCTCTCTCCGCATCATCAGCGCTTCAGCTTCAGCCTTCAGCTCCTTCACACGCGTCGACTGCTGGGGAGGATTTCTGCGTCTCTTCGTCTGAACCGCCAGCACACTTAGGTGACTTAAAACCCCTGAAAACAAAACCACACTTAGATTTAGCACATATAATATAAGCACTTATCACCCACCAGCTGCTAGGGTTGGCTAGCTAGCATCGTCGCACACGAACTTCATCACCGTAGCTTTGCACGACATGACTTACCCTTCGAGGACAATCCCTCCATCTTTCATTAAAATGTTGTTATTTAAGTCTTGTTCTGTGTGGAAAATAGTCGTTGCAAGTTCCGGGTTTTCGATTTTGGCGGCTCTGCGCCCCTGTTTTGCGATGATTCACGTGTTATCGGAATAATCGGAAAAACAGAAATCCAAACAGCGAGATTCACACGAATGTTCCCTCGGGTGACTCAGACGGTAGGCGAACATTGATAATAAGCATTTGTGCTAAATATAGTTCGTAATATTGGAGTTGTTAGTGGCAGTTAGTGGTTGCACGTAACGCACACGTAGACGGCGAAGTCTACAGAAAAAAAACACTCCTAATTTCTGTACCTTGGAATGGAGTACGTGAATGCAACATTTGACACCGCCCACAGCTGAGCTTCCTCCATCCCGGAAGAACATTGAGCGTGATCATGTGGAGACATAGAGCAACGTAGAGTGGTGCGTGGAATTCACACATTCACACTTTATGAACGCAGCACATGAGACAAACACGTCATATTTATTTGTGCTATAATTAAAGCCATTGTGTTTGTTCCCAGAAACGCTGAAGGAAGTCGTTTTTAAGTAACGTGTGTGACTGTGACGCTGCTCAGTAAACAGCATGGTGCCTCTAATCGGTGCTGTTGGCACGTGAAGGTGAGTCGGTTAATTTAGCTATTTTGCTCTAACTAATTTATAGGAAAAGCAATATTTTTGATTTGGCAACAAAACATTTTTGAAAGTCGTAATTTTGAAGAGGATCGTTTAATTATCAGATCAGTCAGATACAGGGCAGACCCGGTAATGGAGGTTTTATCAAAATCGCAATACAGCCAATAGGAGGCACAATATTACTTAAAGCCACAGTGTCAAATTACTATTTTAGACAAAACAAATATCACACAGTAATAACTTAAATATGTTATTCAAATGAAAATGAGAATAATTATTCAAAAATGACCATTACCCCCACTTAACATGAATTTTAACAGTGATCATCTTACATGATGCTGCCTCATATATATATATTTGGTATATATGTCTAATCCGAACAGTCAATAGACTTGAGGACCAATCAGCTATTTTCCTAAATGATAATGTGATCCTTTGCATATTTGTATTTATTATAAATATCAATCATAACATAGGTTCAAACATGAGTGATTTCGAAGACTGTCAGATTTCACATTGTAATAAACTGATTTATCCTCTGTGACATAACCAGACATCTGTGGATGGTCCTGAATTGAGAGCACATTATTGCAAGTAGGTATGGTGGTGATTGGGGCGTTTACTAAAAATGATCCAAAAAATGGCAAAAAAAAAAAAAGTTTTGTCTATGCTGTTGGTCAAAATTATTTTGCATAGGAGAAGTAGATTCCTAGTAAATTCCTCTTTATGTCCAACTAACAATACAAACATGTAGATATTTACTTGATTGGAGTATAGAATGAAGAAAAAAACAAAAGAAGCAAATGTTGGCATTTTTGTGGGAAAAGTGACAAGAGTTGGCGGTATTTTTTGAACATTTTGATATCACTGACCTGAGAAAACCCCAACAGAGATTAGTTGCAGCTGTTAGTCTTTTTTTTGTTTGTAAACATAGTAGCAACAGGAGGCAGAGTAACAGGACACTATGCCTTTAAAGCAAAGCAGCACTCCATATTTCACGATCAGGGTAGTTGGGGGGGGGGGGGGCGGTGGAAGTTGACACAGAACTTGTTTGACCTTCTATTTGTCTGCAGTCCTGTTTCACAGACTGGTGGTTTGTCTCACGTAAACATGCTTTCCTGCTGAAAACAAGTTAGTCTGGGTGACAACAAAAGGACTATTCATTTGACCTTCGGTTTCTTCCATCTGGGAAAGAAGAACTTTTTGAGAAAACCAGCTCAGAGGGAATCCAAGATATGAGGTGTGATTCTAGCCAGCTAAAACTGCAATGATCAGTGGATTAATCAAGTAATGCATCCACAATAAAATGTACATTTACCCATTATGGGACTTATATTATCGAATAATTGTTAACTTATCTTCCTTGTTGTGGGACTAATAAATCTTTTTGCTTAGTTTTAAGGAGCTCACAAAGGAAAAAGGCCAGATTTAACAGGTCCAGTCACTTTTTATGAAAAGTGCTTTTATGAAGCATTAAACTCTTGTTATTGGTTGTGGTTTAAAGATTTCACCTCAAACTGGAAGCAACATATATTTGGTTTTAAAAAAAGAATCCAAGTGATGTCAAAGGGCTGATCTATGACTTATTTGAGAAAATATTTGGTTGGACAGTCAGGAATGAAAGTTGTGGTTTGTTTTCTGAAACACACTCAGAGCAGAGATTAATTCATTCAGTATTTTCTCTTTCTTCAAGGCTGCTAGACTGTGCCGACTAATGGGTGTTGACGGAGACGTTTGCCATCCGTCTGAGTGTGCCACCGCAGGAAGGAGAAACCTACAGCTGCAGCCACGAGACAATAACAATGGACCTGTCCGACCAGAAGCTCTTTACCGTTGCAGACTATGTGGTCTTTGCCGTCCTGCTTGTCATCTCCATGGGCATCGGCCTGTACTACGCTCTGTCGGGGGGCCGCCAGCGCACCACGCAGGAGTTTCTGATGGCAGACAGGAGCATGAGCTGTCTCCCTGTTTCCCTGTCGCTCATTGCCTCGTTCCAGTCCGCTGTGGCAATCATCGGCGTACCGGCGGAGATTTTCAACCACGGTACTCAGTACTGGTTCATCGGCTGTGCCTACATCCTGGGCCTTCTTATTCCAGCTCATGTTTACATTCCGGTGTTCTACAGACTGCAGCTGTCTAGCTCTTTCCAGGTTGAAGCTGTAATATTTTTACAGTTGTACTGAGTTTAAGGCGATTCATATTCAGTGTGTGTGTGTGTGTGTGTGTTTCCGTAATGACCTTTGTTGTTGCTTTACAGTATCTGGAAATGCGGTTCAGCAAAGTGGTGCGTATCTGTGGAACCTTGACCTTCATCGCTCAGATGGTCAGTGCAACACTTACACTGCCATTCCCACTTTCCCACTGTCTGAATAACATTGTTACCACAGTGCAGATAAACAATCTATGCACTTCACTGCATGAATGTAATGTGGATGTGTTTATCATGTGTGAAAATCAAACTACGGAGTTTATGTCTTTTATTCTAAATAAAGAAACCCAGCATATTGTTCCAATAATCTGTTTACAGCTGTTACAGCTTCGCAAATTATATTCGTGTACCTCTGTGTTCCTTTATGTATGTTAAGTCTCTTAAATGTCTCTCGGTTTCTTGCCCTCAGGTTGTTTATATGGGAGTTTGTGTCTATACTCCTGCCTTTGCACTAAATGCAGGTAAGACAAGCTCATCCATTTTTCTGTGACTCACTGGTTTTGACTGGACTAGATCTGAACATGTGACCCGTGTTTTCTTTCAGTTACTGGATTTGAACTATGGGGAACAGTGCTGGCCACTGGGCTGGTGTGCGCATTGTACACAACACTTGTGAGTTATTGGTTCATTGCACATATAGTTTGTTGAATTAGGACAGTGCACATTAATCAACAAATAAGCAGAAAGAAACAGTGTAAATATGCCGGAATTAGCATAATTACTCAATTGCTTGATCGTATTATTCATCCCAGAGAGGTGGTAATCCTCAAAACATGGCATAATAAGCCTTTTTTACAGAATTGTCTTTAATTTAGAGGCATTATGTGCTAATATAAAGGAAGAATACACAATATTTAGCATTTTATTGTTGCCATTCCTCCTCGTGTGTCTGACAGGGCGGTCTGAAGGCGGTCATCTGGACGGACGTCTTTCAGACTCTTGTGATGTTTGCCGGGCAGCTGGCTGTCATTGTGGTGGGGGTGCAGAAGACTGGAGGAGTCTCTGAAGTCTGGAGGAAGGTCTGGGAGGGAAACCGCATCTCTGGTCTCGAGTAAGTCCCTGTTGCACTTTGTGGGGGGAAAAGGAGCGGCGTCAGGAAAGTGGAGATGTTGATGACGAGTGATGGGAAGTGATAGATGTGGGACTTATTTCCTTTGTTCATTGTTTACATTCATTTATCAATTAGTTCCACTTTAATTGTACAACAATATAGAAATCAGTTATTTTATTTTATTTTACAAGTAAAACTGTATGGTCCCTACAATAAAGCATATATTATGCAAAACTGTGTGGACATATGTAAGTTAAATGTATCATCCCAACCGTGTTGAGCTTTAACAGAAATCTTGTGTTTGCAGGTTTTTACAAAAACACACAATAGTTTATTCCTCTTAAATTCACATTTACCATAGAGAAGAAACTAATGAGTAAAAATAGCAACAATACTTTGTGGTTTGACTGTTGGCACAATTCAGACATGCGACTTACTATATTTAAACTTTGGTTGTAATGCTGTCAAGGGAAATGATATTGTGATATTTATTTATGACATCCTAAATAATGGCGGCTGTAGATCTGTTTGAATTAAAGGTGTTTTCTGTGTTCAGCCTGAACCCAGATCCTATAGAGAGACACACTTTCTGGACTCTGGGTGTTGGCGGCATCTTCCTCATGCTGTCTTTGTATGGAGTGAACCAGGCTCAGGTTCAGAGATACCTCAGCGCACGCACCGAGAAGGAGGCTGTCAGGTACACATTGTGCTTTTTTTTTTTTACAATAAAACCAACGCTGAGATGTGAAAGGTCAGTGAGTCTTGATGAGCTTGTATTTGCACAGTAAATTGGAATAACGGGTACATCATGGAAGGCCTTTGGCTTTTAATGTGACATGTAGTGTCCTGAATCTCTCTACTCCATACATTGGCATTGTCCATAAGAATGTGGGCAGTTATTTTATTAAGGAATTAGTCATCATCAATGTTTACATCAATTAACATCAGTAACACCTATAGGTGTTCTGATCAATAATCTGCACTTCTATTTCCTGCAGGTCTTGCTACATGGTGTTTCCCTCACTGCAGCTGGCTCTGGCTCTCAGCTGTGTGATGGGCTTGGTCATGTTTGCACGTTACTGTGGAGAGGATCACTCGGACAAGCTGGCTGCCACCTCCAGTAATGCGGTGAGTGTCAGTGTGTCATTTCCTCCTTGCAAGTGCCCGGTCATACTTTTGGGGCGCATTCCGTGCCCGCGGCGATGCATGTCCAAGCCATCAGCAAATGCTGTGACATAGTCTTGACACGTAAAACATCAGCAGTGCAGGTGCAGTGCAGGATAAATCCAGTAGGTGGCAGCATCAACACATCCTTTCCCTTCGTTTACAAGATGAATAAAGCAGCCGTTGCAGTAAATTCCATCTAGGATATGGTCATTATTCAAAAGTAATTGTATAGGATATGAATCGCATGAGGTTGTAGGAAATACCCAGCCCAAATGGGCACATGATGAGGACAAGACGGGCTACAGAGACTCTTGTACAACACGTTACAGACTACACAAGCCAATCTGACAGAGTGACGGGGGCTGAAACCTGAACATGAACACAACACTGGTGCACCAGAGAGAAGAGGAGGAAGAAGGAAGAGAGACATATAACATTTAAACATGTGACAGAGAACCACACACACGCCATTGAGGTCCATCTGTGGACATGACACGTGAGTTTCACACAATCGTCCCCCTGTCGGAGCTTGTGACAGCACATAATGTATGCACAGCAGCCTGAGGTAGTGTCATTGTCCACTGTGCTATCTGCTTCATGTTCTGGGGAAAACAGGCATATGATTATGATATGGTTTCCTGTTTCCTGAAGTGTGAAACTACAATTTGAAGTTTGTTTTCTGGTGACTAATAAATAGGCCAGGTAAATGGGGTAAATGGCTGTTTTTTTTCTTCCACAGATGGTGATTTACTTTGTGATGGATATGCTGCAAGGTCTGCCTGGGCTGCCTGGACTGTTTGTTGCCTGTTTGTTCAGTGCAGCACTCAGGTCTGTCTCTGCCCAGTTGTATTCCTTCATACATTCAGTTTCCCTTTCACCAAAAACAGAGAATACACTGTACCTTGGTCAAAACACTTTAAGTAGTTTTAACACAAATATTCTTAGATCATGACTTGAACGTTGAAAGGTTGCATCATTGAACCCTCTGTTTTTGTGTTTTTGCTGCGCAGCACCATCTCATCCGCCTTTAACTCTTTGGCCACCGTGACAATGGAAGATCTCATCAAACCACATTTCCCAGCTATGACAGAGAGCAGAGCGCTCCTGCTCTCCAAAGCTCTGGGTGAGCTCTCTTAAACTTGAAAGTGCCTGAAGAAGAAGACTGATTATGTTAATTTAGGGACCTTTTGTGATGCACTTGTGCTTCCCCTGGTTAATTTCACAGATTGGGACTGGGGTTTTTTCTTGTATAGACATGTAGGTGGGGTTTTGGTGAATTGGAGATTCTAAATTGACCATGGACGTGAATGACTTTCTGTTATTTTGCGTGCTGTTTTGGGTCTATTACAATGTCATGTTCAAGTTCCACATAGTAAATCATGCATTTGTCCTGTAAGCTTTTTCCTATGGGCTGCTGTGTCTGGCCATGGCCTATCTCACGCACCTGATGGGGGAATCGGTTCTCCAGGTAAGCTCACAGATCGTATGATGAAATGATAACCAAGTCTTTTTTTCTTTTTTTTTCCTCTAAATTTGTGCTGACTGTTTGAATTCCAGGTGGCTTTAAAAATCTTTGGGATGGTCGGCGGTCCTATCCTCGGTGTGTTTTCTCTCGGGATGTTCTTCCCCTGGGCCAACTCCACTGTGAGTCGAATATCATCATGAAATCTGTAGAGAGTCCTAAGTGTTGAAGTGTCGTGTAGTTACTCAGTCAGTTTACAACCTACTCACTAGTGTGAAATAAAACTTCATAAAGACACTCGAGTTGCCCTTTCCAGAGGGCTGAAGTGAGCAGTTCAGTAAAGGTCTGGACACCAACACCCGCTGTCATAAATGTCATAAAGCTCTTAAGTTAATTTGTTGTTTCTAGGGAGCGGTGGCAGGTCTTGGTGCCGGTCTGTCTTTGTCTTTCTGGATTGGCATTGGGTCCATCTTCACCCACAGTTCCACCACTAGACCACTGCAAACGGACTGCACCGTCAACACCACGATCGCTGCCATTCGGACTGCACTGAGTAATGTCACTCTGAGGTATGAGTCACTCAGACAGACAGACAGACACGCGTGTTCCCGCTTTTACTCGGGTCAAGTTAACCCCCACTCTCTTTGCTCTTTAGCCGACCCTCTGGGTTGAAGAGATTCTATTCACTGTCTTACATGTGGTACAGTGGGTTCAACTGCTTCACGGTCATTTTAATAGGCCTGATCATCAGCTTCATCACAGGTAGGGGAGAGAACTTACCGTACCCTCTACATTTGACATTCATGCTGTAGGCTTGAAGTCTGACTTTAAAGTTTTTGATTTGCATGTTTCCTGTTCAGGCCCCATGAAAGAAGAGGATGTGACACCAGGCACAGTTTATCCATTGTTAGGGAAACTCCTCTGTTTTCTGCCTGACCGCCTGAAAAAGAAGCTGTGTTGTGTGACTCCTCTGGGACAAACGGTAAGACAAATGGAAAAAAAAAAACAAATCATCGAGTAATTATTTTGTAATTATTAACTAATGATTGGTTAATTACCAAAATGGAATCATTTCTTACTTGGCCCATAAGCTACATCCACAGAAAATCACATTATCATTTTTCCTCTACAAGGCCAAAACATGGTTGCTATGGCAGCCCAACCCAAGGCATCTGCAACGTTGCATTAGTATAATAAGACGGCTGCAAACAGGTTAGAGTATGACTAGAAAAAATGACAGAATTTAATTATACTGCTCAGAAAAGCAGTTTTTTTGCCTGTAGGCTGCTGGTGTATGCGCACAAATGCTATGTCATTTCCGTTAGTGAAGACCAAACAGAGGTAGAATAACAAAATCATCAAAAAGGGATGCATTTTCCCTCCAGTATATATTCTGCCTATATTCATAATTGTATATTTTTGGATTAGGTATACAGCTGTTGGCTACATTTTTGTAATATATCGGCTGATTAACTGTCATAAAGTGTTTAAACAGTTTTTTTGTTTGTTTTTCTTTCTTCCAGCCCTCATTACAACAAAGGCAACCTTTACAGTGCAAAGAAAGCAACAGACAAGGCGAAGGACCGTCGCAGGAAGAGACGGAGGCGTTTCTCCCCGATGCTCACGTGACATGTGTGGAGCACGAGACGTCTCTGTGACCTCTCGTTTGAAACATAATATTAACAAGCACTAATTTCACTGATGATCACACGTCGAGTATGACGTGCAGTATCATCTGTCATGTCACTGATTAACATACAGTTGAGCCCTGACATGTAAAAAAAAACTGTACTTTACTTGAGAAAGCGTCTTTTTTTTTATTTACTACTGTGTATATATTGACAACTGAAATGACTGCCTGACTGTAAAGAGTGTGCGAGTTGATGTTTGTGATGCAGCTGAGGGAAACACCTTTAGAATAAAGGGTTTTGTACTTGATATTTGTTTGTTTTTCTGCCACTGAAAAGTCAAGTACGGTACAACTTGAGATTTTTGTGAACAAGCGCTTAAAAAAGCATGGAAATCAATAATTGTGTAAAAAAAAAAATGCTATGGCCCGGTTATGTTTAATATAACGCTAACGCTGTGATCCGCCTATTTACATTTTATACAAATAGTTTTGAATATGTGTCTGTCCGGCAGGACCATTTGCATCTGTGGTGAAGACAGTGTGACGACCAGGAAAGACATCCATCCTGCTGGACTTGGACATGAAAGTACCTGGATGATATGAGTATGACCCCCTGGCTGCTGAGATCGTTCACCCAAAACCACAAATGGCAACCCCGTGATTGTGCAAGAGCAACTCTGAATCCTTAAATCCTTAAAGACGATGTGTGCCATATGAACAAAGAAGTTTCATGAACAGTGAAAATCCTTCACGCTGTATTTAAAACCACTTTCTTTCACAAGCTGCCGGCTCTTTACACTGACTGCATGAACATTTTTTAACCAGTCCTTAATTATCTTAAGGGTTTAATTTGTGTATTCATAAATGACATCATTTGTTAGTTTCATAACAAAGAGGCCTTGTGTTCCAACTGATTTTTGAGAGTCAAATTATTCCCTCACGAAAGGGCTCTTATCTCTGTGTGTGTCTAGGCAGCTCGTCATTATTCTGGAGTGACTCTGGTGTATCAGTGTGGCCACAGACGGATCCCTGCTGCAGTGATGGTTCTCTCCGCACGCAAATAGAGGAAAACAGGTTTGCTGATCTTTTTCTAACGATTCACATCTCATTTTCCCCGTCTTACTGAGCTTCAAATGAAATGTTTTAGTAGCACTTGCAACATTGAATCAATTCTATGTCATGATATTATCATTCAACTGAGGTTTTGTCGATTTTAGAACTTGTCAATTAATGTAACTCCTCCTGAGTATAAATATGTTTCCACTCGTGGGTCAACATGTTCAATATATAACTAAAAAACATACAGACATAAATCCACGAGGGCTGAAACAAACACTCGAATAATCGATTGCTAAGTGAATCGTCGACTATTTTGAGGGTTTTTAATGATTAAAACAAGATTTCAGATCGTCTTAGCGTCTTGAATGTGAATATTCAAGACGCTGCTTTCGTTGCTCCATTTAACAAATAAATCATTAGAATTGAATCATTTTGGTTTGTGGGCAAAACAAGACATTTGAGAACATCATCATTTCCAGGTTTCAACAAACACCGATCAGCGTTTTTCTCCATTTTCTGACACTTTATGGACCAAACGATTGCTCGATTAATGGAGCAAAGACTCGACAGATTAATCGGTTATGAATATAATGCGGCTCAGTATTTGTATATGGCATAATCATAAAGTACGTCCTGGTAGGATAAATTGCACTCTCTGTACTGTACACATGTGTTATCTGCTTGAAACTACACTACAGCGTGTTATACATGTGTGGTATATCACTTTTAAATATCAAATAGGGAGACTTAAAATGTCACTCATACTCTTATACATTTATTTTAATTTATGTAAGTACTTCACGTGATTTTCTTTTGCTAAAAATTAAATGAATTCTTTGGGTTTTCTTTGGCATTACTTTATTTTTAGCATTGCCAGATTTAGGATTATGTGTAAACTTTATTTCAAGCTGTTCTGCCTCCATTGGTGAAACTGGAATTATTTGCAAAATTGTTGTACTGAATGACAACAGGTTGTAGAGTTTTATTTACCCGTGGCGTATTAAAACAAACTAATATGTAATGTATTATTTACAGGAACATTAACATGATGTGGGCCTTTATATTTCTGTATATCCTGGGGATAAACATGTATCAGGTCAGTCAGTCACACGAGATTCTTCCTCAGATTCACAAAAACTGCTTTGTGTTTTAATGATTTTCCCTCCGGTTTTCATCTTCTTTCACAGGCAACCGGAGAAGGTAAAAAAAAAAGTTGTTTTTACTTGTTTTTAATCACAATGTTGTTTTTAATCTATGCGTCGATGTGTTTCAGTCGAGTCAGTGCAAATGTACTACGTCAAACTGAGGGTGGACAAAAGTGCAATTGCGAACGTAAGTCGCATACTGGCGTCTTTTGCGGGGACCTCCATCCTGCGAGTCGAAGACCCTCAAATGACAACAAGTAAACTTGTAACTGTTTCAAATCAACTGCATTTGTTTTCATTGATTTTGAATTTGAAAACCATGGATTCCACTACATGTTGTTTTTGTTTTTTTTTGTCCCCGACAAGTCTGTGAGGGCGTCTCGGCTCATAAGGAGTGTAGCTGCGAACCGGGCTACAGATGGAGTGATGACATTTGTGAGTCTGGAAGTTGTGGCGACAACAAACGCACCTTCCCCAGTAGCTCTTCTCACAGATGTATTTCAAACAACACAGGTACTTTGCCTTTTTTTATATTTTTTTTATTGTGTTTTTATTTATTTAGCGTATCACCCCTTTTTCCACCTATGGTCCCAGCTCACCTCGACTCGGCACGGCACGGTTTGGGTTGGTTTTCCCCTACAAAACAGTACCTACTCAACGTGGGCGGAGTCATCACTGCACGGCTGCATGCGACTGCCGTGCCTTTGAGTGACTCGCGACTTAGAAAAGTAAAGCAGTTGTTTTCAGTGTGACTGAATCATTAGAATCAGTTCATTAAAACTCGTCACTGGACTGAAATACAGCGGCAGGGTTTGTGATGCCGCTCGCAAACACCAGACTCAAATACACCAGACTCCTCCGATAAATATTGCGATTTTAGACATTTCCCTGGGAATTGTTGGAGATTAACCCGCGTTTTTAGGATTGTTAAGTCTTTTTTAACTGATCTACAGTTCGGCATTGTTCGGCTTGATTCTTGCGTCGGACGTCTCCTCGTGTGACGGCACTCTCGCTTGGAACCTCGAACAGAGCAGGTACTAAAAAAAATACCAGGTCCCGGGTACTACGCTAGTGGAAACGCGAAATTGCCGTGCCGTGCCGCGCAGAGTCGAGCCAGTGGAAACACGCCATACGAAGCATGCAAGTGTCCTGACAGTCTGCTTCCTTTTTTTTTTTTCCTCTTCACAGTTACTATAAGCGGATCTGTTACTATAGAGGGAACACGCTATCAAAACTGTCTCGCATTCAAGGAAACGCAGACATATAAGGACTGTAACAGCGACTTGTTAACGGAGGTATTTATAAGTCAAAAGCACATTCTATATTTCTGTTCAGGGATCGTGCAACAATGTCGATAATGTCATCTTCTGATGATGAATGATACTGGTTCAGTTCATGACATTTTGTCTTACAGATGAAAAAGGTGTACAGCACTTTACCGGGATTTGAGGCCTTAAAAATCACCAAATATAGGTTTCCATTCAATGTACATGTGTAATGTTTGCTCTATACTGGGGTCTGTTTTCAATGTGTGACTGAGGTCTGTGTTTTTATTCTTTCCTGGAGAGTTGGAAGCATCATTGCAGATTTTGAAATGACTGTTGTTACCACCTTGGACACACAAGCCCTGATGGATAGGTCACACATCCTGATTGAATCTCTATCCGCCAGCTTTAATCTGGAAACGACAGGTAATTCAGGCTAAATGGGTTCAATTTAAATGCTGTTTGCTGTCTTTGACTCTGGTGATTTACCATTGTTATTGTCCACATCTTAGTCTTAACAGAAAATGGCTTAAATCATCTTCAGGACAGATTTTTTTTATTTCAAATAAGCGTAAGTCCATTGTACTCCATTGTGATTCTTTCACTTTTGCTTGAGTGCCACCATAGCACGGAAGTCATTGTATGTAATCCCATTGTATGTAGAGAAAAGGCTAAAAAGAAATTAGGAAATCAGGAATATTTGATTAGTTGTGGGACAACACAGGCACTTCTACTCTATGGTCAGAAGAGCACAGTCCCGTCTCATCTTGGGCTTGTCCATCGTCTGAATTTTACGATATATTTTCCCAGGTCTTGTCCGTTTAATTATGCCAAGAAACCCTGTGAAGTACAATGATGCGCACACGCTCGTATGCGTGCTAAACGAGAATGTGGACGTCGTACCAAAGTGGCAGCTCCAAACATCCAGCAATCGAGTCTCTAAAATCACAACTGGCACCGTGTCGCGCATCTGGAATACGCCGGGAAACAGCACACTCCATCTGAGTAAGACAACAGAAGTCTGGGCAGGTACGTGTGTTTGTATGGATTTACCTTTTTATATATTTAAACTTAAAGGGACTGTTCAGGTTTTTTGAAGGAGACAGCGGGACACGAACCTCTTTCAAAATAAAATGAACAGGTTTACCAGGCACGTGTGACATGGATTTTACTGTGGTTACTAATTTGTATATTTTCCTTCATTTCTTCCTTTCTCAATCCATCATTCAACTGCTCCGTTTGTGGAAATGAACACATTGTATGGTTTGCCACCAAGATCCATGGACAACTCAAACCCGGGTTTAAAGAATAGCTTTTGATTTAGTTTTTTATTGAAAACAGAACCTTTCAAATCCTAACAGATTTGCCTGTTCTCCGGGTTCTCCGGTTTCCTCCCACAGTCCAAAAACAACTTGGTTGTTTGTCTTAATGTGACCCTGTGATGGATTAGTGACCTGTCCAGGGTCACCAATCCTTTCACCCTATGTCAGCTGGGGATTGGCACCAGCGAGCAGATCAATGCTGCTTGATCTCATATTAGACAAAATCTTAGTATTAATCAACCATTTCTTATTTGCTTTGACACATTTTACACATTGACTATTTATCATTGACCTATTATCTCTATTGTTTTTTTTTTTCCTCATAGGAACTTACACATGCACCTTCACTCAGAACACAAATTCCTGCATCATAACCCACAGAGCCAGTGCTGTCCTGGATGTCGCTCTCCTGCCAGAAATCGACATCAGCACAGACCCACAATTCCCTCGCTGTGGAAACACCAACGATTTGCTGACTGTAACGGGCACATGTGAAATAGGGAACAGTACTGAAAACTATAATGTGACATGGTCGAGTGCAGACACAACAACTACAATTGTTTCAGAGACTCCACTTCGTGAGTACATTTCCCTGCATTCGTCGCCCATTCGTTGTTTTTTTTTTTTTTCAAACCAGCCTTACACGTGACGTGCCTCTTGTGATCTTTGCAGATGTTTCAGGGGGAAACCTCGTGAGCACAGCTGTGGCAGTGTTTGGCTGCAACATGACCGCGCACACACCACGGCTGACGTGCACGTTTGTAAACAGGCTCCATCAAAGCATGAGTGCCTCAGTCGATATTAATATCATACCCGGTATGTACAACAGTCTGTGTCTGACGTCGCTCAGAAACGCTTTGTCTTTATTTTCCTGATTGTGAATTTTGAAGGACTTATAGAGGACGACATTATTTAAATGTTATTTTAGAGACACAGTAACAAAAATCAAACAACTAAATAAAATACAACAGCATGTCACATTTGAAGGCAACTTTTTGTCTGTTTTTTTTAATCCCATCTTCTTCTGTTGTTGTGGGAGTGAGACATGTACCTCAGATCCGCTGTCTGATGATCGAAATAACGCATTTATCTCTGGAAATTAGCAGTTTAGTCTTAAACTAGCCCTTCGAGAGTGTTTACTGTAAGTGACATTAGTTTGAAAAATCAAGCCATACTCTGTCCTTCAAGCTGGTGAAGAATTCTGTGAAGCGGAGGACGACTGGGGTGAAGCCAAAGCTGACCACACTTTTGTGTTAAAGTGCCTTAACTCAGCTGGGAAAAGACACAGGAAATGCAGTGGGTAGGTGCCGCAGCTACACACGACCTTGACGATGGTGAGTCGATGATTAATCGATTAACTCGTGTGATCGACTTCTGTATTCATCCCAGTACTATAACTGTCGAATGGGAAGAGGAGGAATCCAGATGCGTGAACCAGGAATTGAATACAATATGGCAAAAAGCAAGTGTGAGTGAAACTCTCACAGCGGACATGTTTAAAAGAGAATAAACCGATTTTTGGGGTTTTGAAGTCTTGTGCATTGAAGAGTTTGCCCTCATTTCCTCGGGATGATCTCTCTGTTCCTACAGATGGTCGACATTGGCATCGGAGAGTTGAGCGAAAACGCTGGAGAAGTATTTTCCGACCTTAACGGAGTCACTCACACTGTGGAGACTTTGAACGCGCATGCCAACATGAATACATCGGTTGGCATTCTGTTGATCATGAGTGAGAAGCTAAGTAACATCAGTAATGAATCAACAGTGAATGTAAGTATTAAAGAACCTCAAGAGAGAGTTGAAGAGTTAAATTGCCGTATAAGGAAAAGATTTTCATAAAGATGTGCATATCAACATGTGTAAATGAGGGAATGAGGTTGATGATAATCATTTTCTTGAAGAGTGCTTACATTTTACGGACAGTGAGTAACCATAGACAGTATTTATTGTATTCTTGTATTCCTAAATAAACACGAAAGTCACAATATTTTCAATAACCACTAGTCTGTGGTAAAAATGAACCTACTTGTGACTTGATTTATAATGTCAGTAAACATTTTCCTAAGTAAATGGTCAAAATCACTAGTTGTGGCACAAAATGAGTGGACACTAGAGCTGCTAACTAGCGATCATTTTCATACTCTATTAATCGTTTGGTCCATAAAATATCAGAAAACCATAAAAAAATGTTGATCGGTGTTCGTCAAACCTGGAAATGATGATGTTCTCAAATGTCTGGTTTTGACCACAAACCAACATGATTAACTTTGAATGATTTCTTCCAGAGCAAAGAAAAGAAGAAAATACTCACATTTAAGAAGCTTAAACAATCGGAAATCTGGTTTTAATCATGAAAAAAAAGCTTCAAACCGTTTAATCAATTATCAAAATAGTTGTCACTAAGACACAGCAAAATTTAGCAAAGTCAGCATCAGATTTTCTGCTGTTGGTCATGGAAATGTTTGTTAAAAGCCACCTCCTCCACTGTCATCTATGAGAAATTTGTCTCAAATGCAAATTCCTCCAGTACAAGGAAGGTTTGATCCACTCATTTTGTTGTCACAGTTAATACGACAAAGTAAGGTAAAGACCAGCCCTTTCTAACTTGGTGCAGGTATGAGAATCAACTGCAATTCAAACCAACTTCTTTCTTCACAGGACTTTCTGCACTCATCCAGCAATCTGATGAATAAATCTCTTCAAGGTGCTTGGAAAGGAAGAAGAGATGACAATTTGACCCTGGCCGAGAAGTATCTGAGTTCCGTGGAGCGATTAATTGAAGTGTCAAATATAACAGGTTTAACCAAAAAGACAAATATAGAAGTGGCCCAATGTGAAGTGCAGGGATCCAAATGTACCAACAAAGCGTTCAATGTCACAGTCAACTTTCACAGTTCATACGATGACACCGTGAAAACGACTGGATTTAAACAGCTGGTGTCCTATTTGCCCAACAAGGATGACGAGTACGGTCCAAACAGCATCGTTGTGTCGACAACCTCTAAAAAACATTCAGGCTCAGTTCGGATTGAAATAAACTTCCAGTTGCATCGTCCAAGAGCTAAGAATGTGGAGATGCAGTGTGTCTCATGGGACAACACCACCAGACAGTGGTCAACATATGGATGTGAGTGGACGCGTACTGAGGGACACTGTGTCTGCAGCCATTTGTCCTCATTTGCCATTCTCATGGCTCGTGAACCAATAAAGATTCCTTGGATGACGGAGATCACCTACGTTGGACTGTCTGTATCAGTTGTGTCCCTAGTTCTTAGTCTTGTAATCGAACTGACTATCTGGAGTGTGGTAGTCAAAACGAATACGCTGTATTTACGTCACACTGCTCACATGAACATTTCCCTATGCTTGCTCATTGCACATTGCTGTTTCTTGGCATCGTCGAAGCCACTGGAGATTTCAGATACCTGGTGCAAGACGTTCGTGGTGTTGAAGCATTTCTGTTACCTCGCCACCTTCTTTTGGATGCTGTGTCTGAGCAGCACGCTCCTTCATCAGACGATTTTCCTGTTCCACGAAGTGTCCAAGAAGACCTATCTGAGGTTCTCATTAACCCTGGGCTACATCTGTCCGTTTCTCATTGTCACCATCACGTTCCTTTGCAATGGCGGCGCTGAAGGCATGTACTTCACCAGAGATACCTGTTGGCTGGTCTACGCTACAGGTTTTCAAGGATCCCTTAATACATTTCTTATACCAATTGGTACAATTATCATTGTCAACTTGTTTTCCATGCTAGTGGTAATCATGAAGCTTGTGAATCATCCGATGACGTCCCATCAATCAGCAGCTGCCAAGACTATCATGAGGACAGTTGTCCTTCTGACCCCGATCTTTGGTGTCACATGGCTGTTTGGATTTGGTGTAACAATTGTTGACCTCACAGAGGGAAAATTGGCCTTTGTGATCAATTATCTCTTTGTCCTGCTGAATTCCTTCCAGGTATGCTCGACACAATCTTCAACTGGACATACCTGTACCTGATGTATTTCCTGCACGGTAACCTCTGGCGTTGTATTTACAGGGTTTATTCATCTTGTTAACCACGTGCCTGGGAGACAAACTGGTAAGATGGGTGTTCAAATACTTCCTAATGCACTCAGATGTTAAGCGAGCATATTTTTACTTTGTAACCTGTCTGTGGTCATTGCAGTGGACAGCCTGCTACCGGAAGTCCACATAGTATGTCTTCAAATTGATTACTTCTCCCTATTTTTTTTGTACAAATTAGATGTGTTAAGAGGCTCTTTTAAGACTCACAAAAATATTGGGGGAGAAATATTTGAATTTGAAGTCAGTATCATAACTTTGCATCAAATCTTAGCCATGGGGGCGATTTGTTACGTATTGGACTTAAAGGTACAGTAGGCGGGATTACTTAGCAACAATTCGATGAGAACTTTTTGAGAATGACACTGACGTTCCTCTGAAGTCTCTTTAACAACAAAGTTGGACAATAAATGCAGCAACATTAAAGATGTTTTAATTATGTTTCGACAGACCCGCGATGCCCTGCTGAAGCGCCTCAGGTTACGGGTAAGTGTATTTTATGTACGACTTGAACTCCTGTGCTCGACGCCACAATGACTGACGGCTAACTGTGCATCCTTCCTCTCTGCTCTCTAGACTTCAGCGTCCACCGCTGAGAGCACCACTAAGTCTGACCCATCAGTTAAGAAGTGAACATCTTCTCAAATGTGTGTCATCGCAACAAACTCCAGTCTCAACGTACAATCGCTGATAACTTCATAATGTACGTTTTATCTCTGGGGTAAATTCTTTGACACAAATGTGAATCCACTGCACCATATTTTGATTTTTACTTTTATTTAAGAAAACTTCCATACCTTTAATCTTAGTTCTTTGCTATACATTACATAGTGATGTCAAAGGGGAGATATAAGGTATACTGTACATGAAACATATTTGATTGCACCGGAAAGCCGTAGTAATACACTCAACTGAGAGGCTAAAGGGATGTACTTTATTATACTGTTGTTGTGTGACCGTGTATCAGCGAGTTCTACACCTGAATGTTTCGGTGCGAGATCAAGTTCTCTTCATTTATTTTGCTGCATTGTGCCCACTCTTCATCCGAGTCGTCCAGTGAAATCCCTTTTAGCGCTGCCATCTTGCGGTAGGCCTGGCCCTCAGTCTCTGCTCTGCAACGTAACAAAGACATTTACATTAAAAAAATAAATAAATAAAAAAAGTCATGTGATTCAGACTGTAACAAAGTCTGGTCTCCATACTTTAGAAGGAATCGAACGCAGTCCAGGTGTCCATATATTTCGGCTATCCGCACTGGTTTGTCTCCGTAACTGTCCTCCTTGTCTATGGGAGCGTTGAGAGAGTGAAGCAGCCGCAGCACAGACAGGTGGCCGTACTCTGCGGCAGCGTGAGCAGGAGTCCATCCATAGTTTGTCCTCGGACATGGCCGCGCTCCATGTGCAATGAGGACCCTGACCATTTTTGTGTGTCCTGTGGAAAAGGCAAAATGCTGTTAGTTTAGCCATAGCCCAGGCAACGTTAGTGTCTACTGTGATAAATAACAATTTTAAATTCCCTGACTATCACAGTTAAAAACAGGCCAATCTCTTGCACATAAACGTCCCCCTATCACTATATCTTTATACTAAGTATTGTTTTTAGTGGCTCTATATGTCTGTCTGTGTTTCCGCACTTGCCAATATGACCAACAGAGGCCGACAGAGGCTTGTTGCGTGAATGGGGTGAAGTCTGCCATCTCTGATTGCCTTGTTCAATGTTTTTCCATCTTTCTTTCCATTTGCTTGACAAGTACAATAAATATGTGGTAGATACAATCATTATATTTTATATGAGATGATTAAAAACTAAAAATAAACAATGTTTAAGTTTCAAAAATATTGTAACTGTAATTTGTTGCTCATTCATGGGATTATTGTATGTTTGAGGACCTTTTCACCACTTCCTGTTCATTTACATATAACACCCAAGATGGGGATTCACATACAGCAAACCATGGTTCTTTAACTGTGGTACGTGTACCACCAGTGGTCCTCTGATGGGACTTGTGGTGGAATATCAGAAATAATGATTTATATGTTAACAAAGTACAGTCAAACCTATTGGGCTAGTATTTTTAAGTTTATTGTGCTCACTACTAGCTGTTTATTGTGTGGCAAAGATGGCCTTGCATTTCCCTGCAACATGCTAGTTTTATATTTGTTTTTGGGGGTTTTTCCAAGATTAATTTTACAATTTTTAAATGTAAAACAGTCCAATTCACTGACAGGTCAAAAACAGCTAAGCGAAGCAGTTCAATACAATGAACAAAAGACAAAATCATTACTTAAACATCCCGTGGACACCCACACTCACCACCAAAGGTGCATTAAATGGTGTCAGACTTGTAACTTGAAACTAATGATATGCAGGTGTGTAATAAATATCCATGCACTACCTTTGGCTGCAGCCCAGTGCAGAGGCGTCTTGTTGCTCCAGTCGATGTCCCTCTCGTTGGGACTGCATTTTTTCTGCCTCAGAATCTCCTCAACTTTGTCATAATCCCCTGCTGCAGCCGCTTGGTGCAACTCGGTCATGTCTACAGGGGTTGCCTGGCAACAGCTGAACACAACATGACATCATGTCCTAACCTGATCCCGTGAAGGCGGATGCTGCCACCTGCTGCAGACCGACTTAAAACCAGGCTGTGTCCATGGCAAGTACATGGCACTGAGATTTAATTTATTTACATATACTCTTCTAACCCTTTCATGCATGACTTACAACAACCTCAGTCAAAAAAAACAACTTGTATTCTTCGCTGTCCACCGAGAGAACATGTCATATTTGACATATTCAAATACTGCTCAATGCAATGAAAAAACTTTGAGCCTATTAGAACTCCTTTGAACCTTTGAACTTCCCAGCACCAACCTATATATATATACATATACTGTATATATGACAAAACCCCGCCATCAAATTATCAAATTTGAGAAGATGAAACCTCCGTCTGTCTTTCCATCTTTAAATACTACCAAAAAGCTATTAGTTATTGAAATAGTTTTTGAAATTGCTAAAATAAAAATTGGATGGCTTGACACAACTGTATAGAGAATGCATAGTTTTATTTCATTTGTTCATACTGGGAATAAATGGTGTCTCTGCATAGTTGTAAAAAATTGCATTAGAAACAAAGCCTGCAAAGAGCTTGTTGAAATGTGCAATTAAAAATAAATGTAATTTCATCCAAGATATATTTAGATATTTAATGAATTAATCAAACTAAAACATCAAAACAACAAACAGGCCAGACATGGTTTAGATCAGATCACGTGTCCCGTACCTGAAAACAAAACAACACATAAATAAAAACACACTGAACACATTAACATTAAATGTGTGCATGTATTAATTTTCTATAAATTGAAATTGTGATGTCTGCATTTAACCACATGATGTAATATAAAAAGTTTTGCAGGATTGAAGAATCCTTAAGTCATGTATTAGCTTACACATTCAACTCATTTTATTAAGGAAATATTCAAGTCCTACCATTCATTTACTGGTGTTTTCATTATTTTAAACATCTGCGGTCTTTGGTTCACACTGGCACGCTGAAGATGAAAGAGAGAATTTCATTAAACAAGCAAGTAACTATGACATTCATTCAAAAACACTAATGAATTTAAACTTGTACCTGCTTCAATGTCATTTGTATCCAGTTCTTTCCAGTATTTCTTCATCAAGGAGTTCACAGCCACTCCTTCACACTCAACTTCCACTTCAAACTGAGGAATTTTGAGCTCCGAGTGATCCTCCATGCTGGACACCGTCACGCTCAGTGGTTTATCGACCAGGAGGTTGTAGAAGTCCTCGTAAACCTGGTCGTCCCAGGAGCCCTTTGACTCGTCAAATCCCCTCAGAGAGCACAGGAAAGCCTGAGGGGCCATATCCAGCAGACTTGAAGGCAGCGATCTCACATCCTTGATGTCAATTTGAGCCTCGTTCCCATAGTCCATAAACACAACATGGAGACCACTGTCATTTCTCTCCATTACTTGAGCTCTATACCACTGATTGTCACTTGTAAAAAGAGCCAGACATGGATTGCCAGGATCAATAGTCTCGGGGAACACTGTGTCCTGCTGTGCCTGTCCTGCTTCTTGGGCAAGTATTGACATAATGCCGAGATCCTCAGTGTTAGCAAATTGACACCAGAAGAATTTGGGTTCCACGATGCATGAGGGATATACTTTCTCGGTCTGGTTTTTGGACACGTTCGGTTTCTTGAACATGAACGCATTTGCTTTTCCCATGGAAACATTGATGTCTGTCAGGTTGGTATCTGTTTGACCATCCTGGACTGAGGTTTCTGTCCCCGCCATTACATGTTCTTTCCAATATTTCTGCATCGTGTTATTTACAACTACATTTTCACATTCAATTTGGACTACATACTGAGGGATTCTGAGCTCAGAATGATCCTCCATGTTGAACACGGTCACCCTCAGTGGTTTATCAACCAGTAGATTATAGAAGTCGTCGTAAACTTGGTCGTCCCAGAACCCCTTTGACTCATCAAATCCACTGAGAGAGCACAGAAAAGCCTGAGGAACCACCTCCAGAAGATTCTGAGGCAGCGATCTCACATCCTTGATGTCAACGTCAGCCTCGTTCCCAAAGTCAATAAAGACAACATGAAGACTACTTTCATTCCTCTCCATTACTTGAGCTCTAAACCATTGATTGTCCGGGGAAAAAAGGGCAAGGCATGAACTGCCAATGCCAAGAGTCTCAGGGAACATTGAGTCCTGCTGTGTCCGTCCTGCTTCTTGAGCATTTACTGTTAATATGCCAAGGTCCTCAGTGTTAGCATACTGACACCAGAAGAACTTGGGTTCAACAATGCAAGAGGCATATACATTCTCTGTCTGGTTACTGGACATTTTTGGTTTCTTGTACATGAAAGCATTTGCTTTTGCCATGGAAACAGGATTTTGGCCATTGGAATCCATTTGACCATCCTGGAGTGAGTTTTCCATTTCAGGGCTTTCTGCTGTAACATGTTCTGTGGCAACAGGTTTCCAATATTTCTGCACTACATTATTTACGACCACCTCTTCACATTCAATATGCACAACATACTTTGGGACTTTAAGTCCTGAATGCTCCTCCACAAGGACCATCGTCATGCTCAGTGGTTTGTCGACCAGTAGGTTATAGAAGTCCTCATACACTTGATCATCCCATGAGCCCTTTGACTCGTCAAGTCCATTCAAAGAGCACAAAAAGGCCTGAGGAACAATCTGTAGAAGCTTCTGAGGCAGTGATTTCACATTCCTGATTTCAACATCAGCCTCGTTCCCATAGTCAATAAACACAACGTGAAGACTACTGTCCTTTTTCTCCATTACTTGCGCTCTATACCACTGATTGTCACTGGAGAAAAGAGCAAGGCATGGGCTGCCAACGGCAAGAGTCTCAGGGGACATCACATCCCGCTGTGTTTGTCCTGTTTCTTGTGCAAGCAATGACACCATATTCAGGTCTTCAGTGTTGTTGTATTGACACCAAAAGTAATGTGGTTCAACAATGCAGGAAGCATAGACCTCCTCGGCCTTCTTTTGAGACATTGCTGGCCACTTGTACGTGCAGATATTCACATTTCCTTCTGGGCAAGGAGGAAGGGAGAGTTGTGTTATGTCTGAGTCACTGACATCCTGGGTTGGTTGTCCTCCATTATCCAAAGTCTTTGCATCCTCAGACCGTGGTGTACCGAGATTAGAATTAATGTTGTGCTCATTTCCAGCACAAATTCCACGACTGCTTTGGTACTGCTTTGATACGGATACATCCATATGGTCTTTCATGAAACAGTCTTCATTTGGCACAGTGACCTGTTCTGGGCCGTTAGGAACATGCTGGTCTTTACACTGAATAGAACCGTTTATCTGGTGTTGTGTCATCTTCGATATCATCTTTCTGACTTCCTTATTTACATTAACGGATCCATCAAACAGTTCAACGAGTAGCTTTCCTTTTGTCCCCTTTGATTCCACTGAAATGGTTAAGCTACTGTTAGTGGCGCAGTCTGAAAACCACTGGTTAACCTCCGGTGGCACTGGTTCTGGAACATCGAACAAACCAAGTGGGACAGCCAGCACGGGAGCAGACCTGGCCAAACATGCTTCAGAGGGAACAGGCAGAAGATCAGATTCATTCACGCTAAGTGTTTCCCCATAATCCACAAGGTGCACTTTAAATTTTGGTGACATTTCAACGATTTGCCCCCTGTGCCACTGATTATCTGTGTATCGAGCAAAGCAAATGCTATTAAGCCCAACTGGGTGATTGGTGCACTGTTGATGGTCAATTAGTTGTTTAATATTTTCTGCCAGTTCATGCAACACATCTGAATTCCTGGCTAAATGGCAATAGAAGTGATTAACACTTTCTGCTGAAATTACATATACTTTTTCTTCTCCACCCACCTCGATATTATAAGTGGAGTAATTATAAGTGTCTAATGGGGCCTGTGAGGGACTTTGCACCTGAGCCTCAGTCTGTTCATACTTCTGGGTGAGAATCCTGCACGCACTGTCAGTTGGAGTTTCGATGTCGACCACATTGAGCAGCACACCTTCTTCATTAGATGTTACAGATTTTACAATGCATCTCAACCCAGTCTCTGAGTTGGCGCCTAAATCCACAAATTTCTGAAATTCTGCTAATGCGGCACGTGTCCAAGTGACCGACGAGGGATTAGAGGAATTCTTCAGATTGAATAAGCAGCACTGAAAAGCTTGTGCATTCAGTCGTAAGAAAACTGGATCAATGGGACGCACGTCGTGCAGAGGGACCGTTCGAGTTTGACCGTAGTCTATAAATCTAACATCTACAACAGGGGAGTGCTGATTTGTAAGCATCTTCGCTCTGTACCACATGCCATTGTCTGGATTACGGGCTACACAGACAGACTCAACAAGGGGCTGAGGGTGAGCAGATGCATAGTGGTTTTGCAGGTCTTCCATTAGACGTCTAAGGGGGTCCCCTTTGTCTGCTGATTGACACCAGAACTTCAGTGGACTTTCAATACACGATACATTTACATTAATACTAGTTCTTGCATTAAATGTGTCATTGTCACAAGGATTCAGCAACTCATAGGGGAAACCTGTGGGGACAGGAGCACTGTTGTGTATCAGAGGGTCTTGATGTTCTAAGCACTGACTGTCATCTGTGGCAGAAGTGGGTACACAATCTATTGTGGTGTTGACATGGCCTTGTAAATCATCACCGTTCACAGTGACGTTGTTCTGTACGTCTATGCTTTTCTCCTCCTCAATCAAACTGAGCAATGATAAGGGAACAGGTTCCGTCTGGACATTTGATTCGTGTTCAGTCTCAGGTGATGGAGCAGATCTTTCCTTCCCTAAGAAACAAGAGTTAATGCATGCAGCATTATCTGCATAGAGAATGACATCATAAACATCTTGAGGTACGTTGTGGTGGTCAAACCTGGCCACCAGGGTCTCGTGCAGAAGCAGTGACTTCAAGTGATCATTCACAGCTGGAGTCCAACCTGTGCCATTGCCCTCAAGTCCATCAAGAGAACAGTGATATGTGACAACTGGCATTCTCAGGAATGTTCCATGCAGTGGTCTGATATCTCTGACTGGAACCAACTCTGTCCGTCCCTCATCCACAAGCAAGACCTCTACAGCATCGTCCTCAGTGACAATGTTTTGCTTAAGTAATGAGCGATGCCATCTGCCCTTTATGTCTCGAGCAGCACATGCGTCTCCACGGGTCTGTGGTTGAACTTCTCCAAAGTCTGAATTCTCTTCATAGTGCTGGTGTATCTGTTCGGATAATATTTTCACTGCCTTGGAAAAAATGAGGAGTTTGCAGTAGATGTTCTGTGGATCAATTACCTCCGTCACGATAACGTTCTCCAGTATGCCAGTTACTAGTTCTGGGTAGAAGTATTGGTCATGCCTGTGCTGTTGGTGGTGGACATTCAAATTCTCTTCTTGCGTTAAACTGTACGCCTCTGAAGCTTCTCCTACGGGTAGATTTAGACATTTCTGTACGAGGCATTTGAACTCATCCCCTGGAATGTTCTTCATCACACCACACTCACACAGGTACACAGAGACAAACGGTATATCGACGAGAATTCTCCCGTCTGTCAGCACATGTTGTACCAGTCCTTCAAACTTCTCGCCAGGCAAACAATTCAAAAACGTTGTGGCTCCTTCTGGCCAAGTATTCTCAGGCGAGATGACATTTGCAAGTATACAAGATTCAATTTCAGGAGGGAGGAGGACATCGTCACTGTGGGCCCATGCTAGAGCTTCACTTGTAGCGACATGGGGCTGTCCCTGGTCAATCAGGAAAACATTATAAGTCTCACTTTGAATGGACACAATCCGAGCTCTGTGCCAGATGTCACTGATGCAAACCAAACAAAGGTCTTGGGGTTTTCCTTCAGATCCATGAAACAACCTTTTAGGAATCTGAATTTCCTCTTTCATCTGCTCATAAATATGCTTCCTCCCATCATCCACGCTGACCCATAATTCCACGAGACCACTGGGGTTTAGGTTTACGCTCGTAATGAGAACATTCACTTCTGATCCTGGCGCTGGAAGCCCGCGAATCGAACACATTTTTGAAGCCCCGGAGCTCAAATATACCTTCAAAAAAACAGCAAAAATGAAACATCATCAACATGTTTTCAATTTATCATAAAATAATAAGAACACACCTGCCATGACCTTAAACAAAAATCTAAACGCTTCATTATGCAAATATTTCTAATAAATAAATAAATAAAAATGTCTGATCATGAAAAAATATGCAGTGCAAAAGATTTGAGCTGCCTATGTTGTCTTGGTCAAGATGACATAAATAAATACAATAAATGTCAATTTGGAAGCAAAACAATTGTTTTAATCCATTTAAGATTTACTGCAAGGACACTCCATCCAAGAAAAAAAAAAAAGTAAATCACTTGACATCTTTCCGATTTCGGATTATTCTTGAGAATATTGGAATATTTCTTCTTCTTAATATAATCAACACTGACCCACTAATTACCTCAGTCACTGAGAGACTCATCAGTGAAAGAAAACACAAAAAATAGTGTAACATTAAGAGCTGAATCCATACAACATAAGCAGATGAACTAAACTGTCATTTGCTGCCACCCGCTGTCCATCTGCAGAACAGTTTCAAGAGTTCAAACTCCTATTTATTTTACAAATGTGTGAGTTAATAATGTCAGAATCCAGTTCATTTTCCAAGTACGACATAAACCCCTCATGTGCCATAATCTAAAGTAGGCCACTTATGATGTAAAAGCTGTAAAAGTACATTTTAAAACAGTAAATATTAATTTACTGTTGTATTTTTATTTATTTATGGCTGTGAACAGTTAAACTGAATTGCTCATTGTGGTATAAATAAAGTGTTCTTAAAGTGAAATTAGTCACATTAAGTTATCGACTTTTTCTTATCAAACTTCAGTTCATGTCAGAATCCATGCAGCTTTTTGCAGAATCAAGTCTGATCTGAATTGTAATGGAACAATGTGAATGTAGCCTATGACCTTCATCAGTGGCAGTGTTTTTATTGTTTTACATAGACAATGTTTTACAGAATTCTGACATGAAAATCAGAATTATGAGAGAAAAAGTCAGAATTCTTAGAGTAAAATCAGTATTCTGAGAAAAAAGGCAGAAAGTTAAGTTTTTCTCAGTTTTATGTCATTTTTTTCTTTCTTTCAACATTTTTTTTTAAATGTGGACCTAATACTCTTCCGTACTCCATCTGCAGCACTACAAAAATATGTTCACTTCAATAATAAATGTTTTTAACGGAAAAGTATCTCTCTCACAAACACACATACACGAGTGTTACAAACCTATTTTAAACAACATGTGTTTTTTGTTAAACACATTAAGAGCGTTCGTGTTTTCTCACCGTGTTTGTAACAAGCGAAGCTTCTCGTTCTCACGTCGTTAGCTCTCGTTAAATGGCAGCAGGAAGGAGGCGG
The DNA here is from genome assembly GCF_958295425.1 of Solea solea. Classification (NCBI taxonomy): domain Eukaryota; kingdom Metazoa; phylum Chordata; class Actinopteri; order Pleuronectiformes; family Soleidae; genus Solea; species Solea solea. The sequence goes on from NC_081151.1 coordinate 7,791,328, forward strand.
GATCTCACCTGCGGTTATAGACCAAAGAGAGTGATTGCTGCGACATTTTCATGCAAACATGTAACGAAATGTACAAAATTGTGTTACATAATCTGTTGTTAATCTGGTGGCATTTCACCTCACATGTCGCGCGACTTTAATGCCGTTTTAACTCTTACGATATCGTGAGAAGGTTACAGATTTGACAGTGACAGTTAGTTCGACAGGTGACGTGAGCCAATCACAGCGACCCCCGTTTCTGTGTGACGTCATGCACACCGAGAAGCCTGGGTTGCCAGGTCCGCAGTTTTCCCGCGTTCATTACTGAGTTTTTTTGTTGATGCCGAGTTTACCTCAACAAAAACACAAGAAAAATTGTAAATCATTTCATTTTGTGTAAAGCGTCAGGTTCAGCCTTGTAAAAGAAAAACATAGCCGAATTATTAATGTGTTTTAATAAAACACATGGGCTCATCCTCCCATGGGCTCCTCTCCTGCATGCCTGCAGTTAGCGCCCACTCCACTCTCTCTCCCTCCCCCCTCCTACAGCCACTCTTCCCCCAGTGATGGCCCCCCACACACCTCCTCCTCCCCCGGCTCCCAAAGTGACAACACTCTCCAAGACAACACCCCTACCCCTCCCCCACAGGTCACCCCCTCACTCCACATCACTGCTGACCAAATCATGAGGCAGCTGAAGAGACTCCATGCAGGCAAGTCTGCAGGACCTGATGGTGTGAGCCCCAGGGTTCTGAAAGCTTGTTCCCTCCAGCTATGTGGAGTGCTACAACACATCTTCAGCCTGAGTCTGAGTCTTCACAGGGTCCCCGTGCTGTGGAAGACGTCATGCATCGTTCCTGTGCCCAAGATACCACGCCCCAGCGGATCCAAGGACTACAGACCGGTGGCACTGACGTCACACATAATGAAGACCCTGGAGAGACTCATCCTGGATCAGCTCCGGCCCATGGTGAGACCACTGCTAGACCCCCTCCAGTTCGCCTACCAGCCCCGACTAGGAGTTGAGGATGCCATCATCTACCTGCTAGACCGTGTCTACGCTCACCTGGACAAGCCGGCGAGCACTGTAAGAGTCATGTTTTTTGACTTCTCCAGTGCATTCAACACCATCAGGCCAGCTCTACTGAGTGAGAAACTGACAGCTATGCGGGTGGAGCCCCCCCTTGTGTCCTGGATTGTGGATTACCTGACTGGCAGACCACAGTATGTGCGCCTGCAGCACTGCACATCAGACAGACTGATCAGCAACACCGGGGCACCGCAGGGGACGGTCCTCTCTCCCTTCCTCTTCACCCTCTACACCACGAACTTCAGCTGCTGCACAGAGACCTGCCATCTTCAGAAGTTTTCTGACGACTCTGCAGTAGTTGGACTTATCAGTAAGGGTGAGGAGACTGAGTACAGGGGTGTGGTGGACAACTTTGTCACGTGGTGTGAGCAGAACCATCTGCAGCTCAACGCGACAAAAACTAAAGAACTGGTGGTGGACCTGAGGAGGACCAGGGCTCCAGTGACCCCTATCTCCATCCGTGGGGTTAACGTGGACATAGTTGAGGATTACAAGTACTTAGGGGTGTACTTGGACAATAAACTGGACTGGACTAAAAACACAGACGCACTCTACAGGAAGGGTCAAAGCCGTCTCTATTTTCTGAGGCGGCTGAGGTCCTTCAACATCTGCCGGAAAATGCTGCGGATGTTTTACGAGTCTGTGGTGGCCAGTGCCATTCTCTACGCTGTGGCGTGCTGGGGCAGCAGACTGAAGGTGCGGGACGCCAACAGACTTAACAAACTCATCCGCAAAGCCAGCCATGTTGTTGGAGAGGAGATTGACTCCCTGACAGCAGTGTCAGAGAGAAGGATGTTGTCCAGGATTAGGTCCATACTGGACAACTCCCTCCATCCTCTACATGATGTGCTGACCAGCCACAGAAGCACATTCAGCAAGAGACTTATTCTACCACGCTGCACCACAGAACGCCACAGGAAATCATTCCTGCCTGTGGCCATTAAGCTGTACAATTCCTCTGTATGATAAATAACTCTGTAAATTTATTCTTATTTTAATAGAACTCTGTAAATTTATTCTTATTTTAATAGTATTCTTTAATTTTGTAATTTTATTCCTATGTTTACTCCTACTTCTTCTTATAGTTTGTAATTTTGTAATTTCCAAAAAAATTGCTGTTACAACATTTGTTACCTTTGTACACTGGAGCGCTGTGACAAAAGAATTTCCCGCAAGGGATTAATAAAGTATTTTCTATTCTATTCTATTCTATTCTCTATTCTATTAGCTTCTTCTGGAAATCTTCCAAGGCCCAGATTTGCACATTAGCAAGAATAAAGCTAATTTTTTCATTATTATTAGTATTATTGTTGATAATAATAATAATAATGATAGTAATAATAATAATAATAATAGTAATAATGATAATAATAATAATAAACGTTTTGTTTCTATTATCATTAATTTATGACAAAATGAAATCACATGCTAACGAGTAAATATACAAGTAACCCTTTTTTTAGCATTCTCCACTAAATTCTCTGGGTTTTTGGTGAATTAAGTGGGCTACGGTTAATGTGGCGTAACCTAGAGAGAATGTTTACATTTAAGTTCTGTGAATGGGTTGTGCTTTGTGACGCAGACCTGGCAACCCTGGCTGCAGCTCACCTGTGTTGAGTGGATATCTTGTCCCTCCATGACCAAGGCTGCAGTGTTGTTGTCAGTCACTGCTGCACAATGGTAAGTGAAGTTTATACTTGTCATGTTAGATAGTGAAAATGCTTTGAATGTATCAGTCTGCAGAGTTTTCTCGTCACATGTTGGACTTGTGGACATGTTGCTCGCTCCTCCTCAACACCGCAAGAGAGGTGGGAGAAACAAACCAACATCCAGAATGTTCTGTGTATCCCATAATTCTGCTCAGGAATTTTCCCCCTGTAAATCTGCACGCATGTGTTTTATACGTGTGGCACTGGCTCACTGTTTTGTACCATCTGTGTTTTATGTTTACACTCAAATGTCCCAGAGTTATTTTATAAATAACAGGAATTCTTCTGAACTCAAGAAACATGGTCATGGTTTGTTCCGTTTGAGCTGCGAACACTTGTTTGCTGACACAATAAAATCAAAATAACAAGATCCTTTCTGGTATATGAGGGCCACCGTAGTTCCCTGACACACTTGGGAAAGCAAGGAGGATATTGGAGAAGTCGTCTATTTGTCTCAATCTGCAGTCTCACCATTAGATGTCACTAATTCTTACTTGTCCTCCTGTATTTTAGGACAACTTGTCTTAAACAAGAACGAGGAACTTTGGACCACTTCACCATCCAGCTAAATACTGCAGAAGAAGCAGGAACACCTCATACAACAGAGTTTTTCACTCTGTTGTATGTTGTCATCTTTGCCTGTTCTACGCTCCATTATTCCCTTTTCTCCTGCGGCAATATTACCGCAAGAGAAATTGTTTAAAAAATACCTATATCCTTAGTATCTCAACAACCTCAAGCATGTGTTTCTACAGAAGAACATTTATTATCCTTCATTGAGATGAAGGAGCTTTTGTAGAATCTGAAGAGACACAGAGACACAGAGATGACATCGTGTTCCGTTTGAATAAACCTGTCATCCACATATGAAACATAAAAAAAGAAAAACATCAAATGAGCAGAAGTACATCGTATTAAAAGAGAGATTACCCAGCGTTCCCTCTGTGCTCACGGTCTTTAAAAACTGCTGCACTTAAACTCAATATTCAAGGTTCTTCTCCTTCAATCATCTCCCTTAGGTCAGAGTCGAGAAGCAGCTGGTTCAACGTTTTAATGGAGGACATTAAAATGGAGGAGAATAATTACAGACATCAAGAAAACCTTCAGCTCTGCCCGGTGAGTCACAAGTGTTCCACTTACGTTTATTAAGAATAAATGTTAGAGTTCTTCAACCCTTCCACTTTGAATAAACCAACTGTTCCAACGCTGCTGCGTTTTCCTGTTTACAATAGTTTTCCTCCACCTGTTTAACCCGTGGATGATTTGTCATCTTTTTTTAAAGTACCCTTTAAAGGTCTCAAAGCAAAGGAGGCACATACACAACCTATCATCAAATCAACATCATTTAAAGATATAGTGTGTAACTTGGCGTTGAATGGTTTTGTTTTCATTTTCCGAAGATTATATTTACATCTTGCTCTCACTACAGACTCCAGTAGCTGTGTTCTACATTAAAGTAGTTCACTATTTAGGTCTGCAAGCAGTTATTGGGTACAGCCGTTGCTCGTGTGTTGAGAGGAATGTGTGAACAAAGCCTCAAAGATCAGTTCCTGAACACAGAAATCACATGACTGAAGGCAGAAATCGAGGTGTATGTGAGCAGCTGTGTCTGTTTCATAACATCAACTGTGACTATGAAAAAAAATACAAGTAATTGACATAGATCCAATAGGTACATAGATGAAAAATGCGTTTTTACTCCCTCAAATGGTTCAATACTTCCTCCACCACAGACATAAAGTTCTTATTCACTCATACAGCGAAATGTATGATCCTATGGGCTAAATAACCTGCGTAGCTTCTCTCTTTTACAGGCATATTGAGACATACACTTGTGACACACTGCTAAGAGCTTTTCCTTCCATTGCCTCAGTCCGTATGCCCTAATTTTGCCTGTGCACGCTTGAAGGCTGGAGTGTGAAAAATTTAGGCTACGCCACTTTGTTCCCCTCTGCCCTCATTAGGGAGTACACTGAGGTCCTCGCTCTCAACCAAACCAAAATAAACCGGGTGAGAATCCTGCGGAGGATCGTCGAGTGTCTGGTTAAAATCACATAAGACGAAGCAGAACAGATGCACACTAATGTGCAGGTAAATGACAGCGCACTGCTTTTAAAAGATGCAAAATGAGAGCGTCTTGTTCTCTCTGTCTTATCCCCACAGTCTCTGTCTGTCACATGCAAGCTGTATTTTAACAACTTCCCCATTAACTGATTTTTGATAACAATGGAATGCTCTCAGTCCCCTATACTTTTGTTTAAGAGAATTAAATTAGAAATAATAATAATAATAATAATAATAATAATAAAACAGCATACATTCTGAGAAAAAAGGCGGAATTCTGACTTTAATCATAGAATTCATGCTGTTTTATTCATTTTATTTTTTACATGTGTCCCTAATGCTCTGTATAAAGGTAATTCCTCCATGCAGAAAAGTTGGTTGGCAAACGCTCCTTCTCTTCTGTTTGCTTCATGCCCTCTTTGACGTCTACATCATAGTGAGTCATCTCTGCGCGGCTGCATGAAACTGCGGTGACTTTGTTTTACACACACAAACGAGTGACTAGTGACTTGTCAAGCAGTTGTTTTCAGTGTAACTGAATCATTACAATCAGTTCATTCAAAATATTAGTTCAGTACTTCTAGAGAACCCAATGACTGCAATAACAGATTATATTACCACCTAAACAAAGAAGACACAGACTCTTTTTCTTGGATTTTTAGGGGTTTCTATATTTCACACTCGGGGACACAGGTTCATGTCAGAGAGCTCACGTCTGTCTCCAGCAACTCTTAAACACACTTTAAGAAAGTAGTTCACTGTGAGATGAATCATTGCGACAGTGGTGAACAAAGCAGATTATCAAAAAAACAACACTGAATAGTTTTGCTTTAATAATGTGTGATATGTCATATTCTGTACAACTCAAGTGCTCTGGATGGGCGCTCACAAGTATCATTTAAATGGAATGTATCGTTCGTGTTCGTAGTGTCATAATAAACTGGGGACGATCTGCTCAACGCTCATCTATAAATACGGGAAGATGCACTTCCTTTGTGTCGTAAATCAATTTGTCGCGTTTCCATGAATATCTCGTCCCGGACGACAAAATAATAATATCGCAAAAGCGAGGCTTATGTTGGGTGAAAATAACACGAGTGGTGTCCTGTTTCTGTCGCCATTACGCCGTGCAATTAGTTTGAACATCATAATGACACGCTAAGCCAAAATGTTGCCTCCCCCAACTTTAATCTGAGTCGTATCGATGTGTTTCCCAGTAATGAATAAATAAGTAAATAAATAAAATGATGATGATGACATAAAATGTGTGTCATAGTATATCTGCTGACAGAGTTTGGTTTCACTATGTGTATCCTGTCCGTATTAATTACAGCTGGCAGTTTATACTTTATTTTGTTTGGATTATGTAGCGTAAACAGAGACAATCAAGCTCAATGATTCTAATTTCTGTGAAAAAGGATGTTGGATTTTCGTTGGCTCGTCCATACACACACGGCAACATGAATATTATTCCCCCTTGTCCTTTCTCTGCCCCCTTTCTGTCCCCCACCTCTCCTCTGTCCCCCATTGTTCCTTTCACCCCAACCTGTCTTGGCAGATGCTGCGCATCTTTGAGTCTGGTTCTGTGGGAGATTTCTTCTTCTCTCCACTGATGCCTAGTGTTTACTCATTGTGTGTGGGTTTCTCTGCTCTCCATGATGTGCCTTGAGATAATGCATGTTGTGATTCGGCACTATACAAATAAAGTTGACTTGAATATTCATTTCTGTGTTTCCATTAACAGCACCTGTCAGTCAGACCTTTGTCTTTTGAAAAAGCCTGTTGATGGTTTATTCATTTTTAACACTACAGAGTCAGGTTTGGGTGCAACACATGCCACATGTAAAAAATAGTGATAATAATAATAATACAGTCACTTGTGTGATGATTTTTCATATTTGATATAAACACTTTACGAGACAAAGAATCTGACACGGTGACTGGACTGAAGTGTGTAAAATAAAATATCGACATAAATAAATAAATGTTTGCTTTCTTTTATGTTACACACAGAGCAGTGAAAAGCTTCTGCAACCTCCACCACTGTACGTGGACTACAAGCAGACACTCGGCCCACGCTTGCATAGCCTAGAAATGGGGGAAACAGAAACTCTATAAAGAGAGATTTCCCACAATGACCTTGGCCTGCGTCGCCAAACCAGCTGCTTTATTAAGCACATCTCTCTCCAAGGTCCTGTAATGTTAATGACCGTTGCAAATGGAATAAATTAGAGTATCAATAAAAAGTTTCTTTTTTTACAAAAAAGTTTTAGGAATGCAGTATGTCCAGTAAACATATAAGGCTTTTTTTCCCCCCCTTGTTTGCTGCAGTGCAGTGGAAGTGGAGCCCAGAGAGTGAGCGCCCAGCATCGAGGTCAAAAAGCTAAGACTGTTCTCATTTTTGCATTGCTCATAATTTCTGTAAACATGTTGATATGTACTGAGTAAAATTTGTTTATTTGTTTTTTTATTGCGTCTAAATCAAAGAAGCAGCCTGAAAAATAAGCCAATTGTGGATCGGTGTGAGTAACGCGCGAGTGCCGTGCCTCGTCATTTTGGCCTCTCCTCCGGATTACGCGGCGGCAGTAATATAAATTCATAAGAGAACAAAATGCTCCGTAAACACGTTTCTGCTCGTCCCAGAAGTCACTGACGCTGAAAACCCATAATACAGTGTTCATGTGAAAGCTCTTCTTCCTACACAATAAGCTCACAACTGTAACCTAAAAAAAAAGTGTGTCAGATGGAGGGAAGCATGCTCCCACATTACTGGAGGTGAATCGACGGTGTGATGAGTCACATACTGTACATCCCATGCAACAATACTAAATGAATTTTGGAGGGTTTTCTCTTTTATAACCACCTAAAGATGCAAAAGGTAAGAGATTATATATTTTTTTTTTTTCGACACGTAATATATGCATGCAAAGAACCTACTCTTTTTGGTTCCCATCATGTCGTTGAAAACATGTGGAACACACGGGAGCCTTTCTATTCTCCACGAGCTCGACAAGTCTGGATAGCAGAGACACTTACAATTATCATAGGAATTATTGATTTGTTACTATTATGTAAAAGCGTACAGTAGTTGCAGCAGTGAATCGTGGGGGGGGGAATCCTAAATATTGCAGGAACATAATTTAACGCAGCGCTCCATTGATATACAAGCTAGGGATGGATGAGAATGTCGAGGGTTATACAGTGCACAGACCACACAGGCATGTTTTGAAATAGAAATGTATGGAATCTTATAGCTATATTCAGAAGTATTCAGCATTTAACATTCTCATGCATACGACCACAAGAAGCGAGTCCATTGAAAAATAGTCCAAGCATTGTTTTCCGTGTTTTGTTTTTGTTTCCCGTGGAAATGGCAGAGACCCTAATGAGACATTAAAACATGTGCTGCTGTCCAGAGTGTGGATCACAGACGGGGAGAGGAGCGAGCAAAGGTCGGGGCTCACTTCTGCATGTCACACTGCAACAGGAGCACGATGGACGGGTCACTCTTCGCTGCCTCTTTGAACTCTTCCAACGAGATCTGGTCGTCGTTGTTCTTATCCATTTTGCTGAAGATCTTGTCCACCCTCTGCTCTGGTGTCAAACCGTCCTCGTTCATCTTCATCATGATCACGGTGCCCACCATTTTGTAGATGGCCTGTGGGTGAGATGGAGTGAGAAATTAGCCGAGGGTTGTGCTTGTGTTATGTAATAATAATCCACTGGAGCCCACATGCGTTCATTTGGTCATGAGGACATGGATCAGCGGTTTGCAGCCGGGGCCACTCGTTTGCGACAAGCGTGTTGAACCGTAGACATGTTAGTTCAAATCAACTCAACAAAAGAATCAACCTAAAAATAGGAGGACAAACAGTCAAATGTAGGACACACGAATCAGTTACAGTAGCACCAGGTGGTGTATGGCAACCAAGCTGAAAGTAATAATAAAAAATAATAGATGTGAGGAATCTGTCTTAGTAGAGCACAATAACACCGCTAATTCTTATTTTGTATATCGCATTATGAGGCTGGGAAGACAGGAATTCATCATTCTGACAGGACCAAGCTGATTTGAAGGATGGAATTTATTGGAATCCAAATAAAAGAAGGAATTAAAGAAGGGACGCTTAGATCCGTTGGAAGGGAGCGCAGGTGTTTCTTGTTTTCTGGAGTATGGCATTGTCAAATTTGTTATCACACATTGGGAATTCGTGTTCACAAGGTAAAAGGGGCGTGAGGACGTCAGCCTAGGATGTGAAGACCGGGAGCTTATATGAAATTGATGATGTCAGACAGGGATTAAAATGTGTGGTGATGGGAAAACAAGAGCAGAGTTGTTCTAAGATTGGGCTGAAACTCTCTCCGTGCTTGAACCTGATGCTTGGCTCGTGACAAATAAAGTTCTCTTTGTTCGGTACAGTCCTCGTGTCACCTGTTGTTTTTTAAAGAAGGAAGGAAGGCCTGATTACGTTCAGTCGATCTGTTTGATAGTTTTTTCAAATGTGACCTGAAACTAAACTGTTGAGATGAGCAGATGCAAAGTCACCTACTTTGTTTTAATTATACAGTTAAAAAGCATTGAGTCATAGGAGCATGTGACAAATATTGTGCTTGACATGACCTGATAGAGCAGTGGGGGAATGTTAGAGAACATAAAAAGGTGAAATCCCACAGATACTTGAGAAGAAACCACATTTATCACCGCAGGAACTATCAATATGTTTGAAGACGTGTCAGGTTTACGATACTGGTGTGTTTCCAGAAATGGCTGCAATTATGTAACTCAATACAACTGCAGTTATATCGTTATGGCGTGGCAGGTGTGTGTGTGTGGGAGACTGAAAATGGCAAAAACACAATCTGTCCCCCCCCCCGATGAGCGAGGGCTTAATGACTCGCTAATCCCTTACCTCGATTATCTCCAGCATCTCCACTCTGGTGATTTTGCCGTCGCCGTCCAGGTCGTACATGTTGAAGGCCCAGTTGAGTTTCTGCTCAAAGCTGCCACGGGACGTGATAGACAGAGCGCAGATGAACTCTCGGAAGTCGATGGTGCCGTCTCCGTTTTTGTCAAAGGTCCTGAAGGCGTGTTGTGCAAATTTTGATGCATCGCCGTAAGGGAAGAACTGCAAATGTGGAGATAAGTGTTCACCATTTCACCTCAGGTTCAGAGAGGCTGCAGTAGCAGCGAATATTAACAGTTTTATGTTGGAACATTGCCACGGCATGATTAAATATTCAAAAACAGGACATGCAGGGAAGAAGAAGAAGAAGGTGGAGAAGGAGGCGGAGGATGCAGTTCACACAGACCTTGACATAAAGCTGCTGGAACTCGTCCAGATTCAGCCTGCCAGTGGGGCAGTCTTTCAGGAAGCCTTTGTACCACTGCTTCAGCTCGTGTTCGTTAAACTCTGTGTTCTTCACCAGATCCTCCATCACCTCTGGAGTCAGCTTGCTGTTCTGCTTTCCCATGGTTACTGTGGTGCAAGAACATGTGAATAATGCATTTATCTCTGCTTGAATGACGGAACTCTCCAGCACAGCACAGAAAAACACTTTTTTTTTTTTTATATCCACTTCAAACATGCAGTACTCTAAACTGTCGAGAGTATAAATGAGTTGTTTTTTGGAGCTTGTATTCTATTTATGAACCCTCAGCCTGTTTGTGCCAGCCATTTGGCCCGAGTGTAGCACTGAGCTGGATCATCTCTGACAGTGCAGATCCAGTTCATCAAATGTTCGATCGCCGCTATCAAATTTCCATTGAAAACGCTGTCCGATAGCCTGACAATGACAACAAAGCATGTGCTCCTAATAGAGGCACCGCTGCAGTAAATCCATGTCGCCTCAACACGGACAACAGGCGGGAGCACACAGAGGGGCCATCTGTAACCGCACGACTATACTGGGACTATAGGTCACAGCTGAGAGGCCTGGTGAGGGCAGGGTGTGGGTAATCCACAATCTACAATCTAATCTTGTTTGAAAATATATACATCCACCCATCTTCTACAGCTTTATCCTCCTCATGAGGGTCGTGGGGGGGATGCTGGTGCCAATTCCAGCTATCATAGCCTGTCCATCATAGGGACACATAGAGACGAACAACCATCGACTCGCGCCTACGGTCAATTTAAAGTGTCCAATTTGCCTAGTCCCCATTTTCCATGTTGTTTTTGGACTGTGGGAGGAAACCGGAGAACCCCGGAGAAAACTTGAAAATACAGTACTAGTGATTTATTTTGAAGTACCACGCTCTGCCTGTTACGTGTTTACATTTACAAAAAAAAGCGATCAACAGTTGTCAGCTGCTTTCTTGGGTGTGCAACTCAGTGCATTTAGGCCTGCAGACATGGTCAATGCTAACTAAGCTCACCATAAGCATTAGAATAAGATAGAAATGTGATGTAAGTGACTTTCAACATGGCACAGTCTTCATTTTAGAAACTGTTGATCTGTGGGTATTTTCACTCACAACTTCCTCTGTAATTCACAGGAATAATGTCAGACCTGTCCACGGTGTGACCCCACCCTTCTTTCATCCTACATCAGCTGGGATTAGCACCAGCAACCTTGCAACCCTCATGTGGTGGATAAAGCTGTAGACAGCGGATGGATGGATGGATTGACACGACAGAAAGGCAAGTATAATTTAAACAATCATGGTATGCAAAAGAGCAATAACCGGCAAACCTTGAAGCAGATGGCCTCCGTTTATTAGGTGTCATGTGTATCTAATAAAGTGGCCAGCGTGAGGATATCAAGGAATCATTTTCAATTACGGTCAATCATTCCCTTCTCTTATACCCACACTAAAATAAAAAAAGCTAGCAGCCACATCAGGATCCACACTGTCATGAATTATTGACTGATGATGTGGCAGCAAAAAAAGGGCATAAAATGGCCAGGAATTCTGCGTCATTTCTGAATACAGATGTTCACAAATGAGGCTGCATAACATGATGTGCACATCCAAGCACGCGGGGCCATTGTGAGATTGTTGAGCACTTGAGTCCTAACATATGGTCCAAATCTCTGCAGCAGCAGCAGCAGCAGCTTACAGGCTGGACAGCTCGACCGCAGCACTGCATTGGTTCTGCAGGCCTTCCACAACAAACGGCACATATTTGTGCTGCAGCTAAAATCAGCGCCTTTAATGTTCAACCACCCCCCTCCCCGCTGCCCGCGTCACATCAACCCCAGCCCGACGAGCATGACTGCTGATTACAGAGCCACACATCTTGGTGTTTGTCCTGTGGAACACGTGAGCGCCAGTGAATGACCTTGAGGACAAACATTTCTGCTCGAGGAAAATAGTTTCGCAGAGACGCGCTGGGCTGAAGACGCGGCTCGACATCACGCGTCGCGCGTATGCGTCGTTTTTTTTTTTTTTGGTTTTTTTTTTGGAGACATTTGCGCCGCATGACGCACAGGCCACGGGTGTGAATGAGTCGCCGAGGCCACACAGAGCAGAGGCCAACAGATGCTGTTTTTCTTTCACGTTATGGGCAATGACAACTGAGTTAATGCTACTGAAGCTAACCGCCTCCTGTGAGAGCAGAGAGAGGGAGGGAGGGAGAGAGAGGCTGCCGATGCTGCTGCTGCTGCATTCCGATGGAAACGACGCAGTGACAGTGTTTTCACATTACATCCCACCATCCTGCTCCTATAAGCTCATCTCATCATGCAAAAACAATAATTAACCATAAATGTGTGCTGATTACAACACAGTGTCACAGTGCCAGAGCCACATCACACGCGCGTATAAAAGCCAATTAATTACGCAGACATTGGTGACATTTTGTCCATTCGTCAAATGATCTCTCCCCCTCTCTCTCTCCCTCTCTCTCCGTTTTATTGTTTTTCAGTTTTTTTCTTTAATCAAAACGCCTCGTTTTAAAGGATGCGCAGGTGCCAGTGTGTGCCAGCCCCTCCGCTCGATCCCATATTCCTCCAAAACACAAGGTAGATTTATATATATATATATATATATATATATATATATATATATATATATAAAAAAATATAATGCGTGACACGCTTTAACATAAGCCATCCATCCATTCCTCCCCTGCACATATGTAAATGTATCTGCAGGCAGGCACTTCTTACCTTTTCACAGCCTGTATCTGCTGATTCTCTGGCGGAATATATCTCTGCTCTGGCTTCTGTAAAGTACAGAAAACCCCCCTCTCCGGTGGAAACGGGATTATTCTCAACACTGTTCGCTTCCTCTAAAACACACACACATATACACACACTCGCACTCTCTCTCGCTCACACACATGCACAGATGCTAATGAAATCTCTGGATTTTCCCGACGTTATTCCAGATGAGGCGCAGCAGAGACCGATCCCACGCCAGTCTTTGGTTATGCGACTACAGGAGCGCGGCGTCACCCGTGCGCATCACAGGCTGATCGTGAAGTTGCTCTGTCGCTCCACTTGGTTCCTCCTGTCACTTTATAAGCGGGTCCTTCGTCGTGATGAGGATGGTCAGTGTGAGATTTCCCCATCAGGAATCAGAACATTGCCTCCAAATGCTATGGAATCAGGACTTTAGACTAAAAAAAAAACCTACTCCCTCCTTTAAGAAGCCTAATAATCAAATATAAAGCTCGAAAAAGCCAAATGTTGATTGTGTACAGGACCAGGAGTCGCCTCAGCCACACCCCTAAAGAGATTTTCTTTTAATTTGAATTCAGCCAAATTTCATTTTAATGATTATTTCCAATGGGATTTATTCTAAATGCAAGGTCTACCATCATCTCCCATCATCATCGAATGTGTTGCCAAGGTCATGAGCAAGGGCCCAAGCTCATTTACTCTGGATCCTTCATTTGTCTGCTCATGTATGGGCAATAAAAGTGTTTAATTTAAACATGGAGTCAGCCAATAAAATAGACCAGGAGTTGTTAGTTGATAATGAACTTTATAACCAGGTCCTTGATCACAATGAAGGATGGTGCACCTGAGATTTCATCAATGTGTCTAAATTACCTGACTGAGGGATTAGAATTTAGTCCCATTGTAATTTAGTGTGGCTTTAAAAACCATAAATCAGATTTACTGATCATAACAAAGGCATAATGTTCACTGTACAGGGTCAGAAGTCACCTCGGCTACATCAATGCAAGAGATGTTGACCAAAATTTTCCATTTTATATTCAAGTCAAATTTTCAACTATATGGGGTTTTTTTATTCCCATGCACAAATGTTCAATGTGCTTAGATTTATCTTAAATTTGGGGTCGACAGCTTTAGTGTCTTACAAGGTCCCAAGGTCATGAATGAGGCTCCATGGCTCATCTATGGATATATGTTCGGACCCTTTATTTGCCTGTTCAATCATGGTCTATAATATCCTTTATCTATGGGTTCATTTTTGGTATTTCATCTAAATAATGTATTATGCCATTAAATTATTGGCTAAATCAAGTGTTAGTCGACAACAGGGTCAAGTTAAGTTGATTGTGTAGGAATTAGCCTACCTCAAAATCTACCTATGTTTATTTTACTTTATGTTGTATTATGGGGCATATATAAAACTTTATAGGCCTAATGTTGTCTTTTATCAAGTTTTCCACTTAGATGCAGACAACTTGAGTCCAGGAGGTTTTAGCAATCCGGAACTAAAGTACCAGCCCTTCCAATTTTTACACCCAAAATCAAAATGTTGCCCTCAGGACCATGAGACAGATACATGTGATAACACTGAGGACACAACCTCAGTGTCCTCAGTTAACTACAGCCTTGTTAGTGTGGCAAATCATATTGTGGTGACTGATAATTTGTTGGGGAAAGATGTGGTGATGTGCATTTTCTAAACCTCAGAACAGATAATTTCCCTAAGGTGGACGACTCTGCTTTATTGCACGATCCTGTGGCGCTCAGTCAAAACCTAACGAGAATGGCGTGTCATTTTGGCAAAATATGCTAAGTAGACTAGCATAGATAATGTGTTTGTAAGTGGATTTTAGAGGTTAAATTAAATTATTATGGAGCTTCATATGTAACCGATGCACATGGTCATGGTTCCCCTCTGAATATTGTTGTGATTATGGTTAATGTTGCTATTAGCCGTGAAATGTAAGATATTCTCTCAGTGTGTTTCTGCTGAGGCTCTGGCTGCACTACCAGGACACATGAAGGTCTCTGCACACCAGATATAGAGCCCCAGATATAGGTCACCTTTCTTAAATCATGTATTAAAGCTCAGCTAAGTCTTGCAGCCGCGTTTCCACTAGCATAGTACCTGGTACCTGGTACTTTTTTTTTTAAGCTCAAGAATCAAGAATCAAGCCGAACAATGGCGAACTGTAGATCAGTTAGAAAGTTAACAATCCTAAAAACGTGGGTTAATCTCCAACAATAACAATCTAAAATCTCAATATTTAACAGAGGAGTCTGGTGTATTTAATGACAGCACTGCTGATATTATATGATAATATTTTTAATTAACAGATTCTAATGATTCAGTTACACGTTGAGTAGGTACTATTTTGTAGTGGACCTAAACCGTGCCGTGCTGTGCCGTGCCGTGCCGTGCAGTGCTGAGGCGAGCTGGGACCATAGGCAGAAAAGGGGCTTAAGTCTAGTGAGCCATAGAAGAACAGTTCTCCCTCACAGTAGTAAATTACACAGTAGTGTAATTAAAATACAGTAACGTCTCACACACACACAAAGCTCGGATTACGTTGTTTCATAATTTAATACTCACGTACAGTACAGTATACACATAAGATTCCCTTTACATCTCACAGACACAAAGCAAACACTTAAATACACAGATAACGTTGTAGCACCAGCGTAGAGTCCTTCTGATTTCACTCAGCTCTCTCGAAAACTCTTAGTCATAGTGATTTCCAAAATAAAACACCTTAGCGTGTTCTCACTAGGCATGGCTTACATGTAATTATCTTTACAGCAGCATTCACTTACAAAGGTTAATCGATTAAAAAGGATGCATACTGTACACCAAACGTGGTATACAAAAGCAATACTGTAGTATATACCCATTTACGTGGCCATTTGGGTTTAATTAGTGTAACATTTCTCACGTTGTCTGTGTGTGTTTTGACCGTATCAACACAATGGTTCATAAAAACATAGAAAATAAAATTAAAAAACTGTTCTCATGAAGAGTCTGTAGAAATAGTTGCCATGTTGCACAGTCTTGCATACTGACACATAAATATATCACCATGTTCACAATGCTCTGTTTTTTTTCCTTTGTATAGATGAACAAGAAACCTACTGTCTTTATGTGTTGTGTTTTCTTAATAGTTTTAAAAAGAAATGTAAATTATAATAAGAAAAAGAATGACAGTCTGTTACACAATAATGTGAAAAAATAGTATCAAAATGATTTTCGACATCTCTCCGTCCAAAAAGCAATTATAGTTCAATGCACCATTTTATTTTCAGTATAGTCATAGATATGTTTTTTTTTTTCACCTTGATAAACACCAGTAAACAAGATCATACAGTGAAATTTGACAAAGGGAAAATAGTCTTAAGGTATAAAATGTTTTCGATATACATTTCTTGTCCGATTATGAATATATATATATACAGCATGTGTCTGTGAGCCAAATGTCTACGTGTTAAATGCATTCCATAATCTGAATGTTTATAGAAGGGGAAAAAAGTGTATACCAAAACTCTGCAGCCACAGCAAATCAAAGGGGGAGCATGTGAGTAGCGCCCCCTATTTCTTCAAAGTCCCAGAAGAGAGGTTCACCGCCCTTTTCATTCTCCTTTATTTATCTGTATTTGAAACATACGATTTCTTTGCTTAACCCTTAGTGCTCACTCAGGTGCACCCATAGTAATTTACGGTGGGAATAATACACAACTCCTTATATGGACATCCTGGGGGGGGGGGTGTTTATAGGTTACATATACAGGCTTTTAAAAAATTAAGGGTCTTTCTGCATGGTGTTTGCATGTTCTCCCCATGTGATCGTGGGGTATTCTCCATCTAAAAAAAACATGCCTTCAATTGGACACTTTAAATTGTAGGTGTGAATGTGAGAGTGTGTTTGCCCTGCGATGGACCGACGACCTGTCCAGCTGGGACTGGCACCAGTGACCCTCATGTGGATGTGCGCAAATGTATTACTGGAACATGTTTTACAGCAGAATACAGAGAGTTGTTGCCTGAATTTGCAACTCTCTTCAGCTTTATTACGGTGTGACCTACTCAGCACCAAACAGCACCAAAACCTTTTCTTAAAAGGAGATGGGATTATTGGATTAAAGTTCAGCAGGTGGTCTATAACACTTGTTTATAGAAGTTGAAAGGTGATAATATGACAATGTCAGGTGGCCAGAAAAATCTGTTATTGCAGGTTTAAGTATTGATTTGAAAAAAAATGATCAGAAAATGAAGTTGAAAAATGTTTATGTTATGTTGACATCACATAAGATACAAGGTGATGTAGTGGAATTAATTGACATTACCCCTGTTATGTCATTAACATCACGTTGGGAGTCTGTCCAGAAGCTACAAATCTTTATTCTTTGTCTGGTTCTCTTGGAAGCTAGGGCACGGTTTCTTTGTCATGAAAAGGTGTTAAAAGTAGAATTTATTTTTCGCGTGTTTGTGGCCACAAAGGAAGCGAACGCCTGCTTCTGGGGACCGTGAAGAAAGTGACTCACCTCATGACTGTGAAACCTAAGACCTGGAGATGTGGCCTTGCTCAAATAGTATGCTTGGATTCATGGAAGGGTTTCATTTAGTCTGCTTTAGTTTGTCGATGTGGTAGCAAAGCTTCAAGGCCGGCCCCAGCTTCAGGCCCAGGTACTTCATGATCATGTCGCTTTTTAGGAGTAACAAAGCATTTCCATCGATTTCCTGAGAGAAGAAGGAAAGCGTGGTGTTAAACCAGTGATCATCTCGTCTTGGTATTCTTCTTGCAATGACCTCTTAAAACAGACTTACATGTTTTCTAAAGATATCCACATGGGGTCCAAGAGCATGTGGGTCCGCGTCCCTGATGAACCACACGACATCTTCCACAGACCAGGTGGTTGGGTCCTTATTTGGTGGAGCTTTGGACTCTTGAGACTCTGACGATGCATTATAACCTCCTGGAGGAACAAACCAGAGAAAGGAGCTTTATGTTTTCTAACCTGCAGAGAAATAAATACTGGGCACAATCTGTTTTTTTTTGTTGTTCCGCGATGTCTCACCTGTCCTGTTGCTCTCTGGGAACGTGTTAGGACTGGTTGATGACTGCCTGCACATGCTCATGGAGGCTGAGCCGTTGGAGAACTGCTGTGATGAGCGAAACCTGTAGGAGGCCTTTGGCGAGTAGGAAGAGCTTATGGAGCTGAAAGCGGAGTCGCCAGGGTCTACGGAGTAGCGCTTGCCATCTGACTGGTCTACGTGGTAATCTTCAGCCATGGACGTTTCAGCTACAAACGAGATACAAGTCAAAACTCAGACCTTAAAAGTACTTCTTTACCTCAACACTTCAAGCTTCAACTCAAGTCAAAATTCACAAGTACCATCTGACTGGTAGGAGTCACCACTGTGCTGGGTAATGGGCTGATCACTGAAGAGGTTTTCGCAGTGCAAGCTGCGACAGAGTTTCTTCAGAAAACGAAGCACATAGTCAATACTGTTGACCACGGGGAGGCTGAGAAGGTGCTGCTTCCCATCAAACGTGGCTGGAAGAGCAAAACAGGGACACCACTTGAAACAAAAGCACAGTTTGGATGCACTTTCTTACAAATAAGG
The DNA here is from genome assembly GCF_958295425.1 of Solea solea. Lineage (NCBI taxonomy): Eukaryota > Metazoa > Chordata > Actinopteri > Pleuronectiformes > Soleidae > Solea > Solea solea. The sequence goes on from NC_081151.1 coordinate 7,809,917, forward strand.
TTAACTTCCACTAATGATATCTTTTTTTCTGAGTTCCACCTCAGGTAAATTGGTAAGAAATGTATTGAAGGGTATTGAACAAACAGAAAACAACACCTGAGTGGGGTCTTTGTACAACACCTGATATTTTTTCTCCCCCGTAGCCTTGTGTGAGGAGGGTGAACACGGTTTTCTGCTGAAAGGCGCTGTCTATGCAGCCTTGGACGGCTTGCTGCAGCACCACTGAGGGCCTGTCTGGTCCAAAGTGATCAGGAAGCTGCTGGATCTTCTTCCTGTCCAAGTTGGGGCCCGTGTTGGCCTGCTTGTTGATGTAGATACAGACTAGTACAGAGAGGACACAGGTAAAGATAGGGTAAGAAAGTGATAAACTATCTTTTGTTCTGTGTTGTGTGATCTTTTCTGTGAGTCCGAAAACAAATCCAGAGTGGATAGTAAAGTCTAAGAGAATATTGAAGTGTTTTGTGTCCTACCTGTGAGCACCTGGGGCGTGGCAGAGTGGGGGATAGTGGCAGCATCCTGAGGAATGGAGCTCATATCAGGCTCAGGGGTGCTGCTGGGTGGAGAAATAGCCAAAGGCGTCATCACCATCCTGGGTTTGAGCTGCAGGGAAATAAAATGTTCCTGTGTTTATTTTAGGCACATCATTTATTTACACAAACTAAATGATGCAGGCAAAGTAATCCGGATACCGACTTTATATAATATTATTTCTTTGATAATATATTTGATATAATATAAATAAATGTCTATGTCTTCAAACAAAGACTAACTGTAAAGTCTCTCTCTCACTCTGTCAGACCAGGGTCCCACAAACTCTGGAGAGCATGGAGTCTGTATGTCTGTGTCTTCCTGTGTACACATGCATTTTTAAACACGCTGCATGCCCACACCACATCTCACTCCCCCATTTCCCTCTAATCGCGCTGACCTTGAAGCCCGGCTTTCTCCCCCTCTTTTTTGGCACTTTGAGTGGAGGGAGTGATTCTGGATAACGGTTAGGAAAATCCATCTTGGCGACATTACGGAGTGGGGGTCTCCCTCGTTTCCTGCCTGGTATCTTCCCCGACTGACTGGGGATGAAGGAGGGAGCCACTGCAGCTGATTGCATTTCACTGTTGTTGCCGTCTGATTTCTGTGCCGCTGCTGCAGGTACACTCATTTGGAGCTGGAGACACAAAGGAAACAACTGAGTTTGGGTATAAGAAATTTTCTTTTTTTTTAAACATGCATTTTACTTGAGCCTCAACCCTCCTCCTCCTCCTCCTCTCCCTCTCTTCCTTGGGAGATACATATTAAAGAGCAGCATCAGCATCAATGTGGAGCAAACACAGGGGAAGCAGGAGCTTGGCATAGTTTGCTCAACAGCAATATACAGACACTGAGAGACTGCAGAGGACACAGCTGAGTACTGCGGTAAAGAGAGAGCACAATTTAGCAGAGTACTGTGAAAATCGAACAAAACAAAGGGCAGCCATGCAGGGGCAGTGGTGGAAACAGCACCTCCATCCTGCACTGATAACACACCAATAACCCTGAGAGAGGGGGAGGAAGTAAAGAGAGAGAGGGGGGATGTCTATTACCTGCTGTCTTTTATTGTGAAAGCCCAAGAGCCAAGCCCTTTAGTTTTAAATCCAGGAGCTTAAAAGTGACAATAAATCCCTCACAATGCACGGAAAGCCATCTTTGTCTTGCTGTATGTGGATTTTCCTTGTCTTCTGTTGGTTAACACTGCTGCTGCTGCTGCTGCTGCTGCTCGGCACACAGGCTGCAGACATCTCATTAGACTAATGCATTCAGCAGTGGCAGAGGGAGGGGAAAATTGACTTCACCATGGCTACCCAGCTATGAATTACCATCATGATGACAGTTCTAGCCCTAATCTTTAATAAATAGTAGAAAGTAGCTTCCAGTTAAAACACACACATGACACATGTTCTAAGTAGCAGCTGCAGCAGCTGCAGGAGCAGCAACGCGGCTAACCAGGATAAAGAAACTGCAATTTATTTCCCTGAAAATTATCTTCCTTAAAGGCAGATTTGGCAGAGGACCCAGGCAAACAAACAGTAACCAGTCAGCAAACACTCACCATGCAAAACAGATGTGGAGATGTGGAGTGTCCCTGTGCTCTGTGCTGTGTTTCCAATATATTCCCTGCTACCAATAGCAGAGCACAGACCCCAAAGCAAGGCGGATTCCACTGTAATACTGTATATGTGTGTGTGTGTGTGTGTGTGTGTGTGCATTAAAGAGAGAGAGGAGAGAAGGGCTCCACTGTTGTCATGGCAACAAGCCTGTAAGCCCTGGAACACCCTCACTGTTGTCTGCCATGTTTTGTCTGCAACTCTGGCTCACTGCTGTGGAGATATAATTAGACTGAGGACAAAGTCATTGTGAGGAAATTCATATGAAAGTTTGATAATATGAACATTATTTTTTTTACTTTTCCAGTGCATTGAAGTGTGTATTTTACAGGGCTTATATTTGCATTTTAGTAGCTCTTTTATATTTGAATGAAATATCATTTCAGTCATATGCTAAATTGGTTTATGTGTTCATATCAACAGATATCTGGTGTGGAAAAAAGGTATTTTACACCATTATATACACACGTTGTATTCACAGCTTTTTAATTTTAATTTTAATTTTTAGAAATGTCAATGATCACAGAATTTGACAGATATAAAAAGTACAAAGCTGGTGGTGCCCTGAGACTTTTTCACAGTACTGTATTTGGGTTAATTAAAAATAATACAGTTAAATAATATCTGATCATGTAATTGTAAATGTGTTTGTGTGAGCAAAAAGGGTTGTTGCGTATATTACAATATTTTTTATCGCACTATATTTTATGACATATAGTACATTATATATTTTAAATACCATTTTTATTGTATTATTATGTGTGAGCAGGAATGTATAACTTCTCCTTCACATTATGTCTGCAGTGCGGTTCATGACTAGAATGCTGACGATATTATATTTTTGACCGAAAACAAAAATGTGTCCAGTTTAAAATCACACTGTGTCTTCATGCCTTTTTGTCTCCCGTGTAAATCACTTCATGCACCATGTTTAATAAGATAAGACGAGGTAAGATTATATTCGATAAAATTAGATAAAATGTAGTAGATCAACATGAGTAAACATCGGTGGCGTGCACAGACATTTGGAAGTTGCAGGGGCGAAAAATTAAAAGGGCACTTTTTTCTCCCCACATTTTCACACACCTGTGTGTACAGCATCACTTTATATCACCGAGATAAGCATTTTCTATATAGCACTGAATATACAGCATTTCCTCTAAGGACACCCTTTAGGACACTGTCATGTAGGGGCAGTAGGGAACTTCATAAGGGCACCCTTACGAAGTCGCAAGGGCTTCTTATAGTACACGACATCTATCCACTAGGAAGGCACTGCTTTAGTTAAATAAAATGATAATAATAAAAAACAGCCAGTAGGGCACTTCCTCCTGTGCACTCCACTGCTAAACATGCATAATAAACACAAGGATATAAAATATAGAAATATATATATATATATATATATATATATATATATATATATATATATATATATATATATATATATATACACGTGTGTGCATTCTATGCCATAGTATGTTTGATATTTTTTTTTTCTTTAAACTTCTAATTTAAAAAATAGTTTGTTGCTTACAAAAAAGAGAAGTAATATCTCCAAATGAAGTAAGATAAATGTCGCCCCCTGTTGTCAGACAGTTATGGTGTATGTTTATGTCTTTGCTAATAAAGTTTTTTTTGACGTCATGTGAATTCAAGATGGCGGTACGTATACCGCTGTGTATAAAGATGTCACCCTCAGCTTTACTGGGTTTTAAATCTCTTTTTACGGAACAGTGTTCCTCCAATAAGCTGCTAAAATCGTTACCGGGGCTCTGCAGACGAGGTGAGAGGAATATTTTGGGACTCTGTGACGGTTGAAGTGTTTGTCTGGTGGTGTAAACTGTCAAAGTGTTGACCTAGGTAGCTAGGTTACACTGTGTCACAGCCAATCTTACCATAATTATTTATGACCTGTTTTATAAACGTTTTATTTTCACTGTGTCTATCCTGGTATGGGTGTCAGACACTTTGGTTTTCGTCTATAAGAGAGACATTGTCGTTACTTTACCCGTGAGTAAGCGAAAATCTACGTATTGTTATTGCTATGACGATATTTGTGATGTTTATATTGTGCACGTGGATATAAAATATTGGGACGCCTGACCATCATTACATCAACAGGGACTGTACTGACAACAGTACTTTAATACGGAGTTGGTCCCCCTTTTGCAGCTAAATCAGCTTCAACATGTCTTGGACGACTTTCTACAAGATTTTCAAGTGTTTCTATGGGAATTTGAGCCCATTTTTTTCTGTAGAGCATTTATGAGATCAGGCACTGATGTTGGATGAGAAGGTCTTGCTCACAATCTCTGTTCCAGTTCATCCCAAAGGTGATCAGTCAATTTCTTCCACACCAAACTTGTCACACCATGTCTTTATAGTCATTGCTTTGTGCATTGGGGCACAGTCTTGGAATAGAAAAGAGTCTTCCTCAAACTGTTGCCACAAATTTGGAAGCAAGGCATTGTCCAAAATGTCTTGTTATGCTGAAGCATGTGAAGGTGTGGTCACATACTTTTGTCCATATATGTTTTTCACAAGACTTGATGGAATGGTGCAAAGCGATGTGTAAACTGCAAAGTTGGTAAAGAGCAAACCAATGTGAATAGGCCTTGATGAAGTCATGATTTAAACCTAGTCACAATCAGGAATGGGTCAATGTACAATGTTGTTGCACACCACAATATGGTGCGCTCACAATAAAAATATCAAATATCTAATAATTTACTTCTTCAGGATGATCATGAATAGGAAAAGTCAATTATTTTATGTGAGCTTGCATTTTCACTTTAGTTCTTTTTCTTTTTCACCGCAGGCTGAACACTAAAAATCAAATATCCTCAGATACATGATTTTGTTATGTCCTATCTTAAAAATGTTTTTGGTAATATAATGATATAGTAGCTTTACTAGGTTTAGTTTCTGTTACCTTTGTGTTCCTAAGCTTTGAAGTAAATGTCCATGTTAACTTCTTAATCTTCTAAAATCTTATGGGCTTAAGTTTCTGTGCTGTCTGTGTTGTGGCCATGTCTAAGTTTATTCCGTGAAAGCCCAGCCGGCAGTGGAGGAGGATGGTGTCGGTGCTGCCACCTTCAGCAGCCCTCTGGATCACTACAATGGGCTCATCAGAGACGGGATGCTGCGAGAGGATGAACATCAGAAGGCAGTTCTGCAGAAACTGAATGAGCTGCACAAAACGTTGAGAGGATACAGCAACACACCAACATCCATCTTCTCCAACGTAGTGATGATTTTATACATATGTTTTTTATGAGTGTATAATTGTTTTTATTTTTTAAATTTACTTTTAAAGTCATTAAAATGTCATTTAATTTTTCAGTTTTTCTCAAAACCCAAACCTCCAAAGGGCTTCTACATCTATGGCGATGTTGGTAAGGAAAACATAGTTTGAATTATGCGTCTAATCATTTCTTCTCAAAAAGTGTACATCACGTCTAAATTTGTGTTTGACTTGTTGTCTTGTTTCAGGCACTGGAAAAACGATGGTCATGGATATGTTTTATTCATATGTGGAGACTGAAAAGAAAAAGAGGGTTCATTTCCATGGCTTCATGTTGGACGTGCATAAACGTGAGTACATTTCATACTAGGACTTGGCGTATAAAGAGTTTTTAAATTGTAATAACACAATATTATTTATGCAGTTGCTGTGAAGCCACATTTGCATTTGCATCAGAGGAGAGCAGAGCAGGGCTGCACCTTATATCACTTTTCAGCCGAAATATACGGAAGAAGTGTAGTTTCACTGCTCTGAAGCCCTTTTTACTGTTGAGCTGAAATAATCAACTTTGTTCTGTCATTCTTCTGGACTCCCAACAGCCACTAGGGGGCAGATAAGCCAGCTGTGCATAAGTGAATGAATGCACAAATGAAGAAGTTATGTTTGAAAACGTGGATATTGTCCTCATAACTGGAAAAAGAGTGTTTAGTGCTATGGGAAACATAAAAGATGCATATTTTTATATTTAACACTGAAGATGTATTTTTCTTAATTCTTGAGTGTAATCCAGAGAGTTTGATTTATTTTTCAGCTCCAGACATAAATCTTTAAAACTTGAGTCAGTAAAAAAACTAGCATTGTGCTTGCTGAACTTGCTGTAATGAGCTTCTACATCCTATTCAGTCACCACGTTTAGATTTGTTACATTTAAGGCACCGCAGACGGCATGTGTTTTATATGCACACTGCTGACGCAGCAGTTCACACAGGTCCAGTGAAACCACCGTTAGTCAAAAACTATTTTTAAACAGCTGTCCTGTAATAAGTCAGAAATGACTAACTTTCTTACTTTTTATTGTATGAAAAATAATACAATGCCACCATTTTTATTCATTTTCTGTAGCTTTGATTTTATTGAACTTTTACATCCACAACAAATGGTGCATTCACTGAATTTGAGGTTCCTCTTTAACAGTTCTTTGTTCCTCCTGCCCATATGTATGTGTACATATCATATGTTCACGTGACATAAATGTGTACTTGTTGTATTTTTAGGGATCCATCGGCTAAAACAAAGTATGCCAAAGAGGAAAGTGGGTAAAATGGCCAAATCATATGACCCCATTGCTCCCGTTGCTGAGGAGATCAGTGAAGAGGCTTGTCTTCTGTGCTTCGATGAGTTTCAGGTAATAACATTTCATTGCTCCTACATACGTCAGAGCCTGTAACAGATACTCTTACATTAGTCTGGTAGCCCAGAGTTGATTGATGTCTAACATAACTTTCAGGTCACTGATATAGCTGATGCCATGATTCTCAAGCAGCTTTTTGAGAATCTGTTTCTGAATGGCGTTGTCGTCGTGGCCACTTCTAATCGTATTCCTGAAGGTAAGAAGCAACATATGTGTATAACTGCGTGACATAGCACATGTAAAACTTGTATGCCTTTGTTGTACATAAATCACATCACATCATTTTCATCACATTACACGTGTTTGCATTTTCCAAGCCCTTGTTTTAGCGTTCAACAAACTATATGAAGTAAGAGTAAATAAATATCTTTGTCACGTTCCCTCAGATTTGTATAAAAACGGTCTGCAGAGAGTCAACTTTGTGCCTTTTATTGCTGTGTTGCAGGTAACAATGTAGACCATGTTTTCTTCTTTCACAATTGAAGTCTTCTCACTTCCTCTGCTGTTTAATATTTTTAAGGTGTCTGTTGTTCATCCTTTATTTCTCACATTCAGAAATATTGTCAAACTCTCCGGTTGGACTCTGGGATAGATTACCGCAAAACAAACAAACCATCTGCTGGAAAGCTCTACTTTCTGTAAGAAACTCTGGTCAATCAGTCACTGGCTTTGACCCGGTGTGTAAATGCACAGATTTATTGTATTTAATATTCCCCTGTTGTGTTTATGATAGCTCCAGTGAGCCTGATGTGGATGCAACACTGGACAAGGTTTTTGATGAGCTGGCTTTTAAGCAGAATGACAGTAAGTGGACCAACTAAATGGTATTTGACCCTAATTCTACAGCCGAGAGTGTATCATAGAAATGGCATTTTCCCACATTATTGGGTTTAATTACCGTATTGCTTTTCCTCGCAGTAACACGACCCAGAGTTCTGAACGTTAACAACAGAAAAGTCCGCCTGGACAAAGCTTGTGGGACCATTGCCGACTGTACGTTTGATGAGCTGTGTGACAGAGTAAGTTTCTCTGAGCTCTGTGCATTAATGTTGACTTTTTATGGTCAATTATTTGGTCTTGTCTGTTAACACAAGAGGTTTTTCAGTGAATAAACATTTTCAGATAAAATTAGTTAGATTTTTTTTTTTTTTTTTAATGTATGAAAATGTGAATTAAAGGGCAACTTAAAGTGATTTGAGGACTTCCAGTGTCTGACTGTAAGATATTTCAGCCTTTAGGGGCCAGTGATTACCTGGAGATGTCCAGGCTCTTTGACACCATCTTTATTCGTCACATTCCTCTGCTCACCCTGAACAAAAAAACCCAAGCCAGGCGGCTCATAACGCTGGTGGATACCCTCTATGACCACAAGGTACGCAGCATCTATATGCTTATTTAAAAATAAAAATAAAAATGAATACGTTTTGATGTATGAGTGAGAATTAAAGTCATTTAACATCACTTCACTGTAGGTGCGGGTGGTGATTCTTGCCGACCACCCTCTGGAGGACATATTTGTTCACGATGGGGATCACGGTCATGACGAGAGCCACATACTCATGGATGATCTGGGGCTGAAAAGAGTAAGCAACTTACATTTTTTTCAACCTGCTAAACCAGTTTTTCATGTTGTTCTTAAAGTCTTAAAACCAGGTACGGCCATAAATGTAAATACCTCTCTCACAGATGGGCAGTCCCAGAATACATACATAAAATACAGAATCTAGCAAATGTTGAACAGTTCCTAGTTCATTTCCTTTGTTGCACCCCCTCCCGCCCCCTCATTTCCTGTGTTCTCCCTCCACACAATATCTATTAATAATAATTATGTATGAAACGTCGTGAGTGTGCTATAAGATGTGTGTGTAAATACTGACAAAGACTGAAAGATTTTAGATTATTTGTGGCCCTTAAGAAATACTTAAGATTTTAAAAAGACTTCCAACAAGAAAGGATTTGGTCTTTTGTTGGATTGTCGTTTTTATTATAATTTAAAATCATTTGTGTGATGCTTATCATCGCTAATTTGGCAAAGTTCACTGATTGTAGTTAGATACTGTGTGGTTTGACAGGAAGAAGCCAGCAGTCTGTCCATATTCAGCGGAGAAGAGGAAATGTTTGCCTTCCAGAGGACAGTGTCTCGACTCACGGAGATGCAGACAGAGGACTACTGGTTGGCGGGAGACCGAAGCAAGGAATCGCAGGTTTAACATTCGAGGGAAAAAGTGGACCACGTTGCACAACGTCCTCACTTTGTACACGATATTCCCTTTTAGCCAAAAACTGCCTGGACTAAACGTTAATACTCCTCCTCATGCAGCACAAACCCAGTGAGACTACCAAACTGGATTAGTACTAATGTACAGAAAATATTTATTGATATTTAAATGCCTTTAATCATTTTACTGCGACATTTGCACTTCAAAGAACATGTTTTTTTGATTTTGAGTGTCATATTATTCCTTATTATCAAACTGTGGTCCAACAGTATTTATTTTTTAAATACAAGGGGGACGAAGACGGCAACTTTTGGACTTTTGGAAATGGACTTCCAAATGACTCGTATGAAGATTTTAATGGTGTTTTAATATGCAATGAAACTCAATGAGTTGTTGGAGATAATTATGCAACAATTATATAAATACAGTGACAGGAAATTGGTCCAAGTATGCAAAGGTGAGTCCTTATTCCTGATCATTTGTTATGTTGTTGTTGTAGATAAACAATCACTTTTGACTGTTCATTTACTTCCATTTGCAGGTTTTTTAAAAAAAAAGAAATAACACATGCAAAAAAAAGGAAGGGTTTATATTTACATACTCTATACTTTTTTTTTTTTTACGCCACTGTCTTCCTAAATGAAACTAATAAGGTTTTGGGTGTGTGGGTTGATGTTTCTAACTGGTTGCTGATTTACATGAATCCTTTTCATTTGCAGTAATCAGTATTCAGACACAGGGCTGTGTGGGAAGTGAAAATTAGGGAAAATACTTGACAATGTATCTCATGTACGGACGAGAGTGTTATTGGAACAGACACTCTGTCGATGGTATTTAATCTGGTAAAAATCTGGATATTTTTCTGCAAGATGTCTTGTTTGTATTGTTGACTCCCATTCACTTTTACACAGAAGAAATTCGATTGATGTAAATCAGTGGGAGATATGTAATGATTTAAATCATATTTATATTGACATGTTGTTTGTGTTTGTTCACTTAAATCTTGTTGACACTACATTATTCCTAATTGATTCATTGATATTTCCTACTCAGATGACGACATGGCCAGCCACCTGCAATGTAAAGACAGCTGGGGCCCATTTCAGAAAGCAGGTTCAACAAACTCTGAGTTAAAACCTTAACCCTAGGTTCACCAACTGTGAGCTGTCAAACTCTGAGTTTTTGGTTTCAGAACAGCTGATCAGCATTAGTTCAGTTCAATTGAGTTAAGCATGTGCTGGGAATGAAAAAAAGTCAGCATCAATGGAGCTCTGATACTACCATTCACCATGGCAACGGGTAAACAAAGAGCACAGCCTCCATTTTAATCCAGTTGAGCAGAAATATTAACACATGCCAATGACCATGACATTGATCTTCAAAAACAGGATTGAAGAGAGCAGTCATATGGATCAAACTGATAAAACATAGTTTACTTATGGACCTATAATTATAAACCCCAACTTAAGTGTCCATTTTCAAACTGACTAGCTTTTTTTGACTCTATTTTACATTAAAACATCTTGCTCAATGCTACAGAGAGTGTCTACAGGGATTATTAGCCTACAGTAACACACGGTTTGATTTGTTTGTTGAAGAAAACCTGCCAGATTCATGGAGTATGTTGCCAGGGTAACTGACTCAGAGTTAAGCTGAACTGGCTTTGTGAAACTGAAAAACTGATGAGTTTCCCTCATCTCAGTTAACTAACTCAGAGTTTTCACTAAACCTGCTTTCTGAAATGGGCCCCTGGAAACAGGTTTGAGTACAACTGAGAAAACAACAAAGAAAAGTTTCAGATGTGACGTCACCCATGCGCTGCTTGATAGTTCAATTTAGAGTGTCCAATTTGCCTAATCCCCAAATTTGCATGCTTTTGGACTGTGGGAGGAACCCAGGTCGTGAACCCAGGTCTTCTTATTACTGCAAAGGTAAGAGTGCAAACCACTACGCCAACCATGTGGCCCGCTAACAGATACAATGTAATGTCCATGTGTGTGAGAGTGGATCTGTTGTTTCTCTCCATATGTGGTGGCCCTGTGATGGACTGGCGACCTGTCCACGATGTGACCCCACCTTTCGCTCTATGTCAGCTGAGATTGGCACCAGACGTGACCCTCATGTGGAGGATAAAGCTGTAAAAGCTGGGTGAGTGTTTGTTTGCAGACGGCAGGAAAACCATCACCATCAACAACAAAAATCCCCTGAGCAGTACGATCTCCAGCTTTGAAGCAAGTAATAGAGGTCAAAATCAAGTTTATTTATATACGGTAGCACATTTAAAATCAACCCATAATGCCCAAATTGCTGTATATGCTTTATTAATAATATACAATAATGTAAAACAAACATACATACAGCAATGAAAACAAAGCAAAATAAAAAAGGGAACAAAGTTACTTGATGTTGCACCTTAATCAAACTTAGAATAAATAATAATATGCCTCAGTTTATGTTCATAAAAGAGTAAGGCAGTGCTGGACTGAGGAGGCCGATGTCCACACACTGTCACTTTAATTTCAGCTCAGTCCAGGGGGCAGGGTCGTGTTTTTCCCTCCTCCTCTTTTCTCTTGGACTCGCAGCGTTTGCGCCAACCACAGCAGCAGATTGAATGAGGGGTGTTTGAAGGCAGCTGTCCACACGGAGGACAGGAGGAGGACACCGTGCTGGCTGCTTCAGGATGCCACAGATGTGCAGCCTGAATGCACCGTTTTCTCTTTAATGCTGGACAGCGCAGTGGCTGGTGCCTGGTCACATTTAAAGAGAGGCGGAGAGAGAAGCTGCGGGGCCTTGAGAAACCAATCTCCGCCTTGATCGTATCTGGACAGCAGCAGCAGCACTGCCGCAGCTCCTCTGCACGGATGATAAAGAACTTGGGAAAGGAAATAGTCAAGATGGCAGCTGTGCACGGAGTGATAAAGAGACCTTATTAGATGAAGTGCATTTCATTTGCTCGGTGGCATGCACACATCGCAGGATCGCGCTGCAGGACGCGGGCGCTTTCGAAGGAGCAACTCCTCCAAGACTCCACGCTGACTTCCTTTCGTTTTGACTCCACATTTGGCGACATCGCAGTGCATGTTCAGGGTGTGGGCTGTGCATGAGGGGGAAAGGCGATGTTTTGTTAAAGCTGCCCTGTGCTGTGTTTCTCTCCGTGTGTGTGTGCGTGCGTCTGTGTGTGTGTGTGAGCTGCGGACTGACGCCCTGCAGGAGACAGGACAGACTCACAGACACGTGCGGGCGCTGGACATTTGCATATCGTTGCATAGTAAATGAAAAGTGTCCCTGAAGACTGCATACAACATTGATGGAATGCGACCCGAGTGATTTTCGGACCCTTTGTGCAACTAACGAGACACTGCGGTTAACATGGCCGAGGCACCGAGCGTCGACGAGCCTGCCTCGAAGGTGGAGATCGATCCGGATTTCGAGCCCCAGAAGCGGCCACGCTCGTGCACTTGGCCGCTGCCCCGTCCGGAGTCCGGCGCGGACAAGCCCGGGACCAATGACACTGACGTAATCCCTGAAGAAGAGGATGATGATGATGATGGGGGTGACAGCACTGCTCAGAAAGACAGCGATGGTGGTGTTGGTAAACCGCGGCAGCCGAGCAGCAGCTCGTCCATCTCCCAGCCTGTGGAGGTGCAGCGCGGCCCCAGCAAGGAGGAGGTCATCGATGGCTCTCCTTCCTCCTCCGCGCAGATCCCCGCCGCGGCTGTGGGCGGCTCTGCCTCCCAGCAGCTGAGGAAGTCCTCCGCCCGCAGGAACGCCTGGGGCAACTACTCCTATGCAGACCTCATTACCCAAGCCATCGAGAGCTCCCCCGAGAAAAGGCTGACCTTGTCCCAAATCTATGACTGGATGGTGAGATCTGTGCCATACTTCAAGGACAAAGGCGACAGCAACAGCTCTGCGGGCTGGAAGGTGAGCTGTGACATGCTGCTGCTGTCATCGTGACAAAGACCATGTTGTGGTCATGTGAAAACAAAATGCACACCATCAGTGGGGTGGACACACTCTTCACGGGCAGGGGTCAAGTGAAAAAGGGGCACCCTCATAATTGTTCATTTAAAAAAAAAAAAAATCATAATACTTGCATACATATTTATTCATTTCCATAACTAAACATTAATTTAAATTTATAAAAGGCCTACTCGTTTTTTTACGGTATGAAGATACTGCTGCCTCACACAAACTACAACACAAATCGGCCCTTACTTGGAAAAAACGTGCACCAACTTTAGTGTCTATCTGTGCATATGTATGCACACTACTTTAGGGCTGGGACAACATATCAAGCTAAAAAGCTCTCACAATATCCTGGTTTCCTTTGAAATAATATTTGAACTTTAAACCAGAAAAAAAAAAACGTTTCCGGTAACTACTGTTAAAGGACCAGTGTGTAAGAATGAGTGACATCTAATGGTGAGATTGCAGATCCTCACTTAACCCTCCTTTTCTCAAGCACATTTTGACTACGGTGGCCTTCACATAACAAAAAGGATATTGTCAAAATGCCCGTTCGCCAACTGATAAAGTTCCCAAACATACAGATGTTCATTTGTTTGTAAACAGTTATGATAACAGACTGTTTGCTTTGTAAACCTGTGCTTCCAAACACAAAATGCACACCCACTGGCTAGTTTGTCCATTCCAGCTGCCGTAGAAACATAGCAGCACAAGATGGTGGCCAGAGTACATTTAAAAGGCTTATTCTAAGGACACAGGAAACCATTTATTGTTATTTAAACACGATTACACACCTATACAAACATAGCTAGATGTAGTATATTAAATGTCTGCCAAGAAATCTCTCCTAAATGTTACACACTGGACCTTTAAGCGAGTATTAGGAGTTAGTTCATCATAGTGGGTCCCCACAGAAGGATAAAAAGGTACACATTTATGCCACTAAAATAGAGAGTGCCAAGCAAGGTTTGAAGAGTGTTTCCCAGTCGTCTTTCTAGTCATTCTAGGGTTTCATAATCAATAATGATCTAAAAGATTCTACTTTAAAATGGTCCATATTTGTACACTAAAAGCATACCAACACTAACTAAATGACGGAAGAGTACAGACTGAAAGCAAAGTCTGTTTACTAACTAAAAACTCAGGGCCATTTTTATTCTTTTATCCTTCTGCATGCAGCTGTATATTAAATAGAGACAGAGGCAACAAACACTGGCTGTTTATGTTGCAGACACCACCACTAACACAAAAGTTTTTGGTTGTATTTTTAGCTTTATTTTCACATTCACTTGACAACAACAGGGAGTTGGAACATGTGGCTGCCTAACAGGCTCATGGTGTAAAGTGAAATCAAGTGTGCTTCAAATGACGCACTCATTCTGCGAGAAAAAGAACAAAAGACATGGTTGTGGGTGCGAAAGCTGAGACTCAAAAACAACACGGTGTAAATTATACTTTAACACGTACTGGTCACATTGCAGCGGCACTGTGGCTTCTTACGAGCTTCCACAGGCCACTGCTTCGGTTTGATTTTAAGGATTAGTACAAGCCTGGAAAACCAATTCATCTGTCATGGAATCAAGTCTGATGAAAGCTTTGAGCTTTGCAGGATTTAGATTGGGGGGGGGGGGGTTGCTGCTGGTCAGAAAAACTCTGGAAATAGGTTTGTAATCCGGCACAACTGCATAACTATACATGTGGGATGCAGCAGGGCCAATTTCAGGGAGTGTCTTCATGAGGAACACAGTCGAGATGGTGCATTTTAATTTTAATTTTTGAATTTCATGTTGCTGTGACATGGGATTGAGCGTTTGAGAAATGAGCAGACTACATGAGAAACAAATAGATGCTACTGGATGTGGTGAAACGGGTTTACAAACAAAGTCAGAGCACTAGCCCGAGTAGAACCGCGTTCTCTAATTGCGATATGATTTGTGATATCAGAGGAGTGGTCATTTTTTTGCACACTTGTTCTCATTTTTATTTGAATAACATATTAAAATGATTACTGTGTGATATTTGTGCAGATCTGTGGGAAACAAAGACGTTTTCTTCGATTTCGATTAATTGTTCAGCCCCAGTTCGCGTCATTCACAAAATGTCAACTTTGTCAGTCAGTCGGTTCACGTTGGAGGAAAAATCTTTGTGTGTTCCCACCTGAAGCTCTACAAACACTAGAAGGTTAAACTACTAAGACTGTTTAAAAAAGAAAGCACTTGGAATAAAAGTCAGTTTACAGCATAGTACGCTTCTATACACAGTTAAATTATGATATGCCCCCTTTAAGCTTGTTAGTATTAGGCTGTTTCGGGTTTAGCTGGCGGCTAGTTGTTAGCATTTTAACCCCCATTTTGAGTCATTTATTTATTAAACTATTTAAGCTGATGGAGCAAATATTCAGTCTGCAACATTTTGAAATTGATACAGAATCGGTATAGTGTCACACCGTGAAATACTGCAATATTTTCAAGTATTTTCCATGCATATTAGTATTTTCTTACACAATAACATTCATTTATCTGTAAAAGAGGAGCAAAGAGAGCAGAAAATACTCCCATTTAAGAATCTGAAAGCCGAGAAGTTGTTTTTGTATTAAAAAAAAAATACTTAACTCTTCAATATCTAAAACACTATCTAATAATAAGTGCAGCCCTGCTGCAGACAGATAGTAGAGGAAGGGGTTAATGTTTTCAGAAGTGCTGACATCAGCATTTCTCGGGAGATTGTGTGTGTGTGTGTGTGTGTGTGTGTGTGTGTGTGTGTGTGTGTGTGTGTGTGTGTGTGTGTGTGTGTGTGTGTGTGTGTGTGTGTGTGTGTGTGTGTGTGTGTGAACCATCAGCTCAAGGATGGTCGTCTGCACGAGGGACTGTGAGGTTGTAAATCCAGAGCTGACCCGTGTCCTCTGCTCATTTAAAAAAAAAAAAAAAAAAAAAAGTTGACTACATTCAGTGCTTCATGACCAACAGCAGGTCCATATTTATTCGTTGTTGTTGTGAGTCCAAACTGTATATGCATAAACTCACGCCTGCTGTGTGCCACGCTGCCTTTTCATGTGGCAGAGGCACATGGATCAATCAGCTGACTATAAATTATGTAGGTCGATGTGTATCAGTGTGAGAGAAGCTCAGTGTCTCTCTTTGGATCTGGCTCTGGCTAAACTGGCATTTCTCCAGTCCCTGCTCAGAACGAGGCATTGCTCAAAGGCTGCTGCAGCACTGCTGTGACTGTGTGGGGGAGGGGAAGGCAGGAGAGTTTGCTCTTTGTGTTTTATCTTTTTTTTTAAATGCCATGTTGCTCATACTGTACCACATACCTGAGCTATCCGGGGGAAAAATGTAGTTATTTTGCTAAAGCTTAATGGATTTAATCACGGCAACCCACAATTTAGTTTAAGAAGCAAATTGGTGGCTTTATTGCAGCACTCAAGTCTTTCTCAAAAAAAGAAAGAGGAATGCTGTGGTTTACACACATAATCCAGATTACTGTATATTTTTAACCACGGCAAGGTCATTCAGTGTGTGTGTGTACACGAGCTGGACACAATTAATACAGTGTAGTGTGATTTAAATTCAGCACCAGTGGAATAGAAATAGCCTCTGTGATCTTAAGAGGACTGGAGTGAATTGTTTTGTCATTTTTTTTGAGGTTACATGTCATGACATTGTATCGAGCTGTATTGCACTCTGAGCTGCAGCGGCTGTTTTATCCGTCCAGTGGAGTCCAATACAGCGACGCTGCGATTTATGGCCCCGTAAATAACGACAGAGTTCAATCAAAACCTCGACCAACAGCCTCGGCCAAGATTGAAGTGTCAACAGTGGTTTCTTTATTTATATATTGCAAAGGCAGTTGTGCCAGAGTTGCATCAGACTGAACAGGACAGGTGTTGCTGCTGCTGCTGTTGTAGTGTTCTCTCTGTTCATTGTTGAACATTGTTGAAACACTTGGCTCAGTTTGCGCGTGACTTGTAGCACTTATATGCCGAGGCTCTAAATGTTTGTTCTTGAAGGTAGTTCTTGAGGAACACAATATTGTTCAGAAGATTTTTAATTTTTGAAAACCGCACTGGTTTCGATCATCAATCTTGACATATTCACTGTTGAGCCTATTAACGGTCATTTGAGATCACTTTTTTATGAGAAAGAATGCATGCGAATGATTGTTTCAGCTTTTATTTCTGGCAAACGATAGATTATTTCACCTGTAATTGGGAAACTAAATCATTTAGGTTAGGTTCAAGTGAAATTCCTAAGTTAAAGTATTTGATTGTAGTGAGACTAAAGATTAGTTTTAGTAGTTTATGAAGTCAAGTTTCATTTCTAAATAAAGTTTTACAGGCTTTATTTAGAAATTAAGTACAATTATTGATGTGCAACATAACACCAAATGTTGGTCAAGTTGTTTTAATGCAAAATATCCATTCAATACCTGATTTTAGGGGCCCAATCTAAAATGTATTGTAGTTCTCAGGTACTGCATATTCACAACAGTGAAACCACATTGTTTGGCAAACCAATTGCCTTAACTCTCATTGGCCGAGGTGTCGGCCAAAATAGTAAGAGATGTTTCCTCAACAAGCGAGTGCTGTTGAACTTTGCATGACTGCAGCAGCATTTTGGTTCCATCTGTTCTCACTTTCAGAGGAGTTTGTGTGCAAATTTGCAGCCAAATACAGAAAGCGAATGTTAGAATCTTCCACAGTGCTCATAAAAAATTTAAAAAGGCTAAAAACATCCACATTTCGCAGAGGATGGTGGATGGTGCTGGGAAAAATACATATTTGGGAAAGTAAGACCAAACAAGCACTGTATGTTTTATTAATACCTGCACTCTCGTGACATTTTGAATTAGCTCTTTTTTGCACTCTTGATCAAACAATCTGAGATTTATCTACTTTAATTATATCGGTCCAGCCTTCCTCTAAATAAACTCTGCTAATGTATGTGGATAGATTCCAGCCAGAGATAAATATGCGTGAGTTCAAGGACATGCACAAGTACTCTTGGTGGTAAGGTTGAGGAGCGGGGACATTGGGTCTAGAGGGGCCAGTTGAGGTGTTTCGGGCATGCCCAACCGGAAGGAGGCCCTGTGGCAGACCCAGGTCACGCTGAAGAGATTATATCCCCGCTGGCCTGGGAACGCCTCAGTGTCACACCGGGAGAGCTGGTTGAGGTGGCACTGGAGAGGAGTTTCTGGGCCTCACTGCTAAGACCCCTGTGACCCGGACACGGATAAGCAGTAGAAAACAACAACAACAAGTACTCATGATATTCTAGCTCCTCCTGGGCTGTCCCGGGGCATTCCCATACCAGATGGAATACATCCTTCCAGTGACTTCTGGGTCTACCCTGGGGTCTCCTCCCATTTGGACGTGCCCGCATCCCAGTCAGGAATGCTTTTTGTTTTATTTCCCTCCCCTAGTCCTAACCAGCTGCGGGCTATAGTTTAATGTTTATGGTGGACTGTATTACCCAAAATATGGCACCCTTTCTTTTAAGATTGATGTCTTTATTTGGAATAAATGGACTTGGGGCTACAGTGTGTGACGGTCAGAAGTAGTTCTCTTTAGCAACACGTGGTCATAACTGAACTTCAGCCTCAACGCACTGCAGTATTCTCCTCACAGACAAGATACACATTCACTAGGTAGCTAAAGCAATACTCTCGTCTTCACATTCCTGTTTGGCTGCACTTAATAAAACTATCTTTTACTTTTTATGCTTTTTGCGGAAACCGAAGCTGTTCGCGGCGGTGGTGCAGAAATCAGCCGCTGATGTTTACCTGAGGCACATGGGAGCGTCCATTGTGTCACATTCTTTCGTTTTTCACTGAAAATGGTAGTGGAGAACGTTGATCACATTATGATCTGTTCCTTTATTGGCATTAAAAAAAGATGATTCATGCATGAATAATCTCACACGCGTGTTCCAGCCAAGTGACGGTGAGTTAAACCAAAAAAAGATGTGGTATTTAAGTTTGATTTTGGCGTCGCATGTGCTTTGGGTTGTAAGTGATGAAAGTGTTTGCTTGTTGACCTAATCCTTTAATTGGCTTTAAGCTCAGGCTTTGCTGTAACTTTAATGTCGGCGGGTCATTCCACTGACTTGAAGACATTAAAAGAGTAGAAAACTGGGGCCAGTGTTCTCTTGTGATCGTTCAGTCCTCACAAAGCTGGAGAGCGGACTCCACAGCTGCCACGGCGGAGCCGCGTAATCTGAACAGTGTTTGATTAGTTTAATCTTCTGAGAGATAGATTTGAATGGGACCTCGGTTTACTTAATTTAATTCAAGTTTAAGAGAATTATACTGGACCCTCTCCCGGTGAAGTTGGCCTTTGGGCTTCTCAGTACTTATTGCAGCCGGTCAGACTCAAGCTGTTAAATTTTCTACATGGTTTAGGAAACGTCTCCAGAGAAGATCTTTTCAAGCAGCCAGAAATGGGTCTCAGTATGAGCTGGAAGGAAAAGGTGTCTCTTGAAGACACTCCCATCGATAACTACGATACAATTTCAACCCTATCACAACATCTACAGTACATCTGTGGAGTGTTTGCTGTGAGTGCTTTTCAGGACATTTTGTTCCTGTTAGCGTTAACATTCTCATTTCAACATGTAATATTTCACGTGTTGAGGTGCATTGAGTAGTTTAGAACATGGTCAAAATCAAAAATGAGCTGTAAGTCCCAACCGCAGAAACCATGATACTATGAGCTTCAGTCTGGGATTGGATTTCAAAAGCTCTAAATCCTCATTTTTAAATTATGTCTTGACATATAATTAGGTTGTGTGGAACATGTTGGATTCAAAACTTCACACAAAGCTGATTAAGTCTTTCAGCACCCCACAACTCTCCCTGTCTTTCTCTGTATAGCAATACTTGGATCTAGTGCTGAGTGAAATTCCCATGCTGCACACAGGTCACGACGGGGGCAACAACAACATTGTACTATTAACACAAGATGATTATGTCTTAAAAAAAACACAAATAACAACCATAAAAATATTCTGAAGTGAATTCTTCTGCTCAAAAAACAAGCTGTTTGACCCCACCCACTCATGCACTGCTGCTCTATATACACAAATGCTCCCTTGGTCAGATCTGATAGTATTGCTTGACAGAGCAGCCTACAAACATTTTTATATTGTTTCTGTTCACGGAGGTCAACAGTGGAAGAATAATAACAAAAATCACTGAAGCTTTAAATGAAATATGACCCTGTATTTAATTCTTTTTCTTCTGTTTTGTTGCAGAATTCCATCCGGCACAATCTGTCCCTCCACAGTCGTTTTGTCAAAGTCCAGAATGAAGGAACAGGGAAGAGCTCCTGGTGGATGGTCAACCCAGAAGGCGGGAAGGGAGGCAAAGCTCCTCGGCGACGGGCTGTATCGATGGATAACAGTAAGTACATCAAAGGAGCCCGGGGACGCGCCACCAAGAAGAAAGCCTCAATGCAGGCTGCTCAAGATGGCAGCTCTGAGAGCTCCTCAAGCCTCTCCAAATGGACAGGAAGTCCCACGTCCCGCAGCAGCGACGAGCTAGACGCCTGGACAGACTTCCGTTCCAGGACTAATTCTAATGCCAGCACGCTCAGTGGCCGCTTGTCCCCAATCCTGGCCAACCTGGAGCTGGACGAGGTGCCTGATGATGACTCTCCACTCTCCCCAATGCTGTACTCTAGTCCCAGCAGCATGTCTCCGTCCACAGGGCCCACAGGGCTCTCTGACCTGGCAGGTACCATGAACCTGAATGATGGACTCTCGGACAACCTGATGGATGACCTTTTAGACAATATCAGCCTGACAGCATCCCAGCAGCCTCCTCCTGGAGAGGAAGAAAATGGAGCAAACGGTCAGGGGAGCTCACTGTTTACCTTCAGCTGCCCAGGGAGCAGTTTGGGAAGCCCATCTGGCAGCTTCGGGGCTAACCCTCTTTTCAGCCCGCCGTCCATCACAAGCTTGAGGCAGTCACCCATGCAAACCATCCAGGAGAACAAGCAGACCATGTTCTCCTGCATCTCGCACTTTAGCGACCACCAGACCCTGCAGGATCTACTCAGTCTGGACTCCCCCAGCCACAGCAACGTGCTGCTCACCCAGTCTGACCCTCTGATGTCGCAGGCCAGCACCGCCATTGCCCTGCAAAACTCTCGTCGAAATGCCATGCTGCTGCGCAAAGACCACATGCTGGTGAACCACACCAGCACAGGTCAGGCTCAAAGCCCTCCAGTGCCTGGTTGGCAAGCTGGCTTGTCAACCTCTGACAGCAACACCAGTCACTCTGATGCCAAGCAGCCCCTCCTGAAGTCACCCAGCAAGACCGCCTCTATGCAGGCCGGCTCTGGCTTGTCCGGCCAGGACCGCTTTCCTGCCGATCTGGACCTCGATGTGTTCAATGGCAGCCTGGAGTGTGATATGGACTCCATTATCCGCAATGAACTGATGGATGCAGATTGCCTCGACCTCAGCTTTGATTCTTGCCTCGCCACCGCCCAGAATGCCAACAGGAATTCAGGAAGCTTCTCGAGCTCAAAACAGACCTCCCCTCAAAGCTGGGTGCCAAGCTGAGCAGCTCACCAGAGCGATTAAAAAACAAAGTGGGGGGGGGAATGTAAATTGGGGTTTTGTTGCCCCGCATTGTGAAACTAGAGGGAATATGTAAAAGTGTATCCATATAGTATTCTTTTTCCATTGTTTTTAATGTGAGGCATTAAGTTAGATACTGTATTTCAAGTGTCTGAGGTACACGCGAGTGTCTTCACAGTGGAGGAAAACCTTTACAAAGATCAATGACTGGCAGTGTGAACAACAGTAGTGACTGGAAATAGGACATTTTTGTTAAAAACTAAATGAAAAGCATCAACTCATGTTAGTCTCAGGGAATCAACTCATATCACAAAGTGATACACGATGAAACTGCAGATGAATCCTGTTTTCACCCTGCTCTCTCCTTTTCCAACATTTTTGCCAAACCAGCTGTCGGCCAGTTGTTGGGCGACGGCGTGTTTACAGGAGAGAAGAAGAAGAAAAAAAGCTGCAGAGAATGTTACATTATTACGTTCCAGTGGAAGATACTTGACAAGCTTTTTTTTTTTTGAAGTTTCTTTGAGAGACGTAGCCTGAAATGGACTAAGAGATTTCAAACAAATGATAACAAAAAGTCCCCCCGCCCCCTCCCCCCAATGATGCACCGAGTCATGCACCAAATATCGATCTGTAGTGGTTAATATGTTATTGAGATGTAAACCGATCTACATTGTGTGTGTGTGTGTGTGTTATTTTTGTATGTATCGTTTTTACTTTTCATTTAGCAAAACTGACCCTGTGATTTTCGTGACATAACTGTGAATTCTTTTCCTTCTGAAGAGTTTCGTTACTGAAGTCTTGATAATATGGTGTATCTGCTGCAGATCCCCCCCCCCCCTTTAACCATCGTCCCCACTCATCCTCCTCTTCTCTCCCCTTCCCACTTGAACTGCAATATTGGAAGTACCGTCCGTATTGAGTTTAAAGACAGAATTAATAACTTGATTTAGCTCTGGTTGACACCATTTTGCAAACACTAAGGACTATCTGAATTTAAATGACCACATTTTGAGACTCCCTAGTGCTCAGTTACAGTATTTTGACGGTTTTGTTCATTTGAAGGAGTTCTTGGTGCTATAAATACGAAGATAGCAGGGAGCGGCTGAATATGAAGTGTCAATAGTAGCCTCCCAGTTGTTATCAGCACTACAGCAGGTGCTGGGGAAAATAGGCTGTGGTCTAATAGTCTTTCATTTTGCTTAAGGATCCTAACGGAGTGAAGTGACCTGGAAAAATCTAAATGGCAGCCACGATAAAAGCTGGTTGACTCCTCTAAATGCTAAGAAAAGGTGCTCCAGTGCTTCCTTTCTTATCTCCTTCAGCATGGGACGACTTCATCCTTCACAAAGTGTGTATTGAACCATGTCAATAACATCCACTGTCACATAATTACATACCCTGACGTTAGTGTAGTCTGCAGTTGTCTTTTCCTAAGTCCTGTAAATAAATGGGTTCTCCTTTCCCGTTTTTCCTCGACCTCCTAACGTTTTCTGTAGAGGTCGTTGGGGAAAAGTGGTTAGGAAAGGACGCAGGGGATGTTTTGTTTTTGACGTTTGACCGCAGCCGTAGTGTTTTCCAACTCTGTGAGAGGAGGGTGTGTAGTAACTTAGAGCCATTCTTGCCATTTTAGAGAAAGGAAGGAACCACAGTATTTTAAATATTGCCAAACATGTTTCTGCGTTGAAAGGAGCAGAAATAAGAGGATATACAGTGTATAAATATTAGAAGCCACAGCTACAGAGGCAAAAAAAAGAAAGAATCTACATCAGCACAGTTTTTGTAGGAACAGCAGGATGATTTTTTTTTTTTTTTTTAAGTTACAATTTTCTTTCCTTGCTAAATTTAACATAGGCCGAAGAAGGAGACGTACTTGTTTTTATTTATTTAATTTTCTCTGTGGTGCTACATGTTTGCCCGTCATGTTGGAGCTGTGTGAAAAGCACTTAAATGTTCACAGTCCATTTGAGCTGCCCTACATCTGACCACCTCGGATGGTTATTGATCAGAACAAACAATGAACGAATCAATGAAATTGTGTCCTTGCAGTTAACTGGCATTAATGACAATAATTGAACCCGTTTAGTTTATGTTTTGGGTTTGAGAAATCCAATTCTGCACACGTGTGCTTCCAAATATCCTTTTTTTTCTTTAAAATACAAAATGCTGACCTGAAGCTTTTTTGTCTACGTTAGTTTTGAGTAACACTCACTGCCAACATTCACCCTCCATTTCCTCCTATTGCTCCTACAAATAAAATAAAGACATCAAGTAGAGATCATTGGTTGTAATTCCAGTTCTTATCTTGGTTGTAACACAGATGGTGCGTGTAAATAAAGCTTACAGAACCAGTATGACTATCTGTCGTTGGGAGTTTTTTGATGTTGCTTATTTTCCAATTTCTGTCCTCAGAGAATCTGCACAGCTGCAGACTTGACTATGCAGGGACTGTGGAGGTGATTTGCTATTGGACAATCACATCCCCGCCCGAGAGCCAATCACATACTGTATCCAAGAAGAGTGGAGCTGCTCAATTAAGTCAAGGTTTTTGAATGTAGGAGCTCCAATGGCTGAGGTACGCGCTGCTCGTCAACTGCTGCCCTCTGCATGATTTATCATTTATGTTTTGTGTATGACACATCGTTGTAATGTAATGATCTGAAAAGCCCGACAGCGTTGACGTCATCGCTTCCTGAAGGAAAGGAGCACTGCAGTGTAATCCGTGCAATGTTAGAGCCCTCTGCTGATCACATGCAGTTACTGTGCAGAGAGCTGCATTCGTCTCCATGGATACAACACAACAAGTCAACATGGAGGCAGAGATTTAGCAGGACTTCACCAAGTGTCAAATGTTTAAAATATCTTTCATTTGCTGGATGTTTTTGATCCCGTAAAAGAAGAGGGTGTGTGTGTCTGTGTGTGTGTGTGTGAGTCCTGTGTGAAGAGTACAGAGTTTCTTCCTCTGTGAGGATGGAGCAGATGGAGGCAGAGCTGTCGCATCAAATCTCCGCACTACACGCTGAAATCGAGGAGAATGGATTCCAACAGGGAGCAGGCGCCTTCAAAACATCCAGGTGTGAAAGTTTTGGGATTGTTTCATCTACAAACTGTCAGACAACGGCTGAAAACATTAAAGCATTTTTCCTGATTTAAATCCCTTTATCTGTCAGGATATACATTTGTAGTAAAGCAGGAAACATCAACATATAATCATTTTGCACACAATTAATCACTTATACCTGTGTCTGTTAAAAGTGTTAAAACTGTTTTAAACAGATTAAAGTTCACCCTTACGCATAAATGTCTTTAATTCTTTGGTGTATGTTGCCTATTGTTTGATCGTCAGACTTAAACCACACAGGTCTTTCACTGTGTTGGTTTAAATCTGAGATTAAAATATGCCAAGATCGTAAACCTGTCCAAATAAACCAAAGATCTATGTCCTCAATGCACCTGCACTGTTTAGAATTTGAAAAAAAATTTAAAACTTGAAATTTGTGTACACATTTTCTAAATACAGGGGGAGATAAGAGCTTACAATTATGTCATAAATGATATCACGGATTTAAAAAAAAAAAAAAATTGTTTTGATAATGGAATGATAATGTACAATGAAAGTACTTCTAAACTAACAGTGACAAATTACTGTATTTTATATTAATTGTTTGGCTGTTTGTCTACTTGGTTTTGTCTTGTATGTTAAGTGTGTATGTGTATGAGAGTGGACCACTTTTTCGAGTCCATAATAAAGATTATTAATTAATGTCAAAGAATCTTTAAATAAAAAAATATATACAGAAATAACTCATGACTTGATAACTTGATGTTGGAATCAATTGGGGGGGCGCATGTGGTCCTCGGGCCGCGAGTTTGAGACCTCTGCTATAAGTCAATGCTCCTGTAGATGATGAATTCCACCTCCTCTTCTATACGTCAGGTCAAAATGTCCTTGTCTTGTATTGAACTGTCAAACTTCTACAGTATCATAGGCAGGTGGTAACATTAAGTGTTCCACATCCTTTCACAGTATGCACTACAAGACCTTGAGACTGACGCAGAGCTAAATGGAATTTAATACTTACACTTGTTTTAATCTCTGAATGAATGAATGAATTGCATTAATTAATTTCAAGTTTTTGTTTCAGTTCTGTTTTGCCTCCTAAAGATATTTCCTTCTTCCGTGTGGAGAGGGAACGTGCACTAAGGAGAGGCCTGCAGGTGAGAACCGAAACAGAACCCTTGTTTTGTATTCGTCACAGGCGGCAGTCGGGGCATGTGTTCATTTTATAAACTCAGCCAAAGAACCTGAAATTCTTTTTTAAATAACACAGTTTCCTGGTTGCAGGTGGCTGAAGCTCTGCCCGTTCATTCTCAGGCTGACGTGATGCACAGAGAGCTGGAGAGCTGCTTGACTCTCGAGCACACGCCTGACAACCTGCCTCTCCTCCTGCACCAGGTGAGAACAGCACAGTCACTCCTGGAAGCATGAATACCAACGATAGCAACGGAGAAAAGTCATTCAAACAAACATGTATGTGTTTCACAGTTTTACGTGGACAGATCCTATCACTTGGCTCAGGTCAAATATCTGCTCATGCTGAGATGGAGGAGATTTTGCCGCCACAGCAGCATCATTGAGAAGCTTTATCCTCATTACAGAGTGAGAGAAACATCTTGTTCTTGTAACGCAGACACTGTGAAGGATGGTTGTTAAGGTTCAAAATAACAATTAAGATGCTAACATGATACTGTAACTTCTACCAATCATGAATCACATCATACTTTAACATATTGCTTTGAATATAACATATTAAGACTCATTGTTACAGGATGGTGTCTTTTCAGGCTTTGACAAAATATAAGAATACATGTAGAAATGAACATTGTTAATGTAATTCTTTGCAGGATAAGAGAAAATAATCCTTGTTTTGTGTCAGGATCAGGTTTCATACATCACCTGTGAGTATGAGCACAGTGTTCAGAGAGCTCGACGGCTGTCTGCGAGCACAGAGAAGATCCCGACTGCTCAGAACGGAGACTCCACCCACCCGCTGACGCAGGACGACGTGGTCATTTACCTGCGATGGCTGCTCTGTCATCTGCACTCTGTCCGAACCATTCACAGCTTCCTCACGGTAAAAAATAATCCACCTTCTTTTCACCTTTTACACAATGTGTTTTATTTATTAAGAGAGCATTCTATATTTTTGGGGTTTGTTTTTATCATTATTAGTATTATTATTATCATCATTTCTACAGGTGTTGCACTATATACCGGCCTGTGAAAGGAAAGATAAAGGAGGAGAATTTCAGGAGGCAGAATCTTTGCATCAGATTGATGGTGAGAGTCAAACCTGGAAAGTGTCACTGGTGGGCACGTAACAAAAAAAAGAATGAAGATATTTCTCGTCTCAGGGGAAACTGAGGTTGGGAAGTACACTTTTCCAAAAATAATGAATAATTTAAGTTGTTTCATTAAATCTCAGGACAAGCTGAGAACGTTCCCCTCCTCTCTGTTCACCTGCAAGATTTTCTACCCGAGCTTCAGTCGTTACTCACCTATTTCCACCTGTCTTATGACACTGGGAAACTGCGGACCACTGCAGATGAGATGGAGATGTTCAGCACGGTAATATTTTTTTTGTTTTGTTTTTTTCTGTTATATAACTGAGTTCCTCTGTTGATGTATTCCAAACCACATGAGTCATGTTATCGTGTCTCAAGGTGTGGAGGGAGTTCAGAACAATCTTCAGACGACAGGAGCAGATGAGAACGTTTCCGCGGTACGACTCTGCAGAGGTCGAAGAGAGCCAGTGGGGGAGGAAGAGTGGGAACATGGCTCTGAGGAAGGAGGCCAACTGGATCCCGTTCATTCAGGTAACAGCATCATCAGTCCACACGCTGCTGTCAGTTACACAGATCCATATTCCAACAGCTATTACTGGACTCTAAATCTTAAATAAATTGTCCCTGAAAACCAAACATGGTCAAAAAGCATCAGCAGAGATAAAATATGAGATAGTGGTTGGTTTATTATTTTTCTTTCTATTTTTCTTTCTGTCTTTCTTTCTTTCTTTCTTTTACCAGTTTATGCCCTCAGGCTTTTTGTCACAAATTATGTGATTGTGTATCTATATGGCACCCATCCGTCCCTCTTCTACCGCTTTATCGTCCACATGAGAGGTCGCTGGGGGACAAACTGGGCACCAGCAAATGCCTCCTTTTTTCTCCACTGCTGACTAAACTGAGAATTACAATCAACCCTGTTTTCATATGACTTTGAATGATTATGTCTTTTTTTTTAGGTGAAACCCAGACAGGATCCTTGGCAGCAGAAGACCGTCACGAGGCTGAGAGAGAACAAATGTGTGGACGAGCTGCTGAGGACGCACTGCAGCTTTCTTCAGGTGAACCGTGACGTGAAATAAATACACACACAACCTCTATTTGTTTAACTGTGTATTCATGTTTCTGTATCTGATCAGGTCTCAGATCTGCACCGAGTGGCCTCGGCTCTAAAAGACCACGCCGCTCACGTCTGTGATCCGCCATCCACGCTGACCTCGTGTCTCTCACTGTCACACTGCAGTAAGACAAAGCGACAGAAAATCTCTGACATCTGGAGGAGTATTTACTCGTCCACCAGTGTAACTCAGGCATGTATCCTCCACTTTCATGACCACAGACACGACAGCAGCAGCAGCAGCAGCAGCATCTTCACTGTGCTCAGAACTGACGTTAAATTAACAATTAAACGTGACATTTGTCCTGACAGGAAACACAGAGTCACTCTTCCAGAGGCACAGGAGGAAACGACAGGAGTTCAAAGAGTCAGAGGTCGACAACTGAAAGGTATGTGACCGAAGAAATTCAAACACTTAATAAGTTTGTTTTTATGTACTTTATGCATCTGGTCCTTGCTTCTTAAATGTTCTTTGTTTTCAGCTTTAGATAAAACACATAATCTTAAAATGAGATGTTGTGTTTGCTAATCTTTTTTTAGACTTCGCAGTTGATTAATCCAAAATATATTGAAGATTACAACACAGAGATTTACCAGGTCTTGTGGTGGTTAGAAATATCCGAAGTGTCTCTCTCTTCTGAAAACAGACTGCAGCTTGTGGATCTGGATGACAGTTTAGAAGAAGGCATCTCGGATCCCATCGTGACCAAAGGTGCTCACCTGTCCCTGGTTTACCTGCGTCATCTCAAACTCCGAGAGCTCCAGGTGAGGAAAACACGGTCAACACAATAAATGATAGCGAAATAAACGTGAATGGCATTTCGTTCGTGTGTGTTTGTGTCACGCAGCGTGTTTCTCTGGCGATGCTGAACTACCTGCGCTCTGTGGAGAGGACTTTGACCTTTGAGCTGTCTGGTCTGCAGCACGAGGACAGAGAGCTTCTCAGCACAGCGGAGGAAACGGGCTGGATGAACGCGGCCAGAGGGGGGAGAGGGGAGGCAGGGGGCCTCGGGTCGCTGCAATTCAACCACAACACTCCTGTCGACTATAAGGTACAGACTCACGTGTTCCTCATGGATCTGTATTTATGTGACCACTCGTAAGCAGCTGCGGGAATTCCTGTATCTTGTCTTCCTTCATGACCTGATAGACGACCTCCTTTAAGTCTCTTATTGACACATTGTTACAATGAAATCTAATGAGAGGGGTAAAAAAAAAAAAAGGTGATTTTGACACAGATGCCATGATCTGAAATATAGCAAACAAAAAAACGGATGTACGCCTTCATTTTATTCCAGGTTCACTGCTCAGAGTTTATGGAGTTTGTCGAGGTGGAGAACCTTCATGATTTCTACAGCACCCAGGGGCGTTTCATCCACACTCAGGACCAGCGAGGGTTTTACATCGTGTACGACGCAGCTCTGAACGACCTGGACGAGCTGGAGGATGAGCTCCTCCTCGTCGGCTCGCACTTCCTCCGAAGAAACATGATTCAGAAGATGGGAAAAGCCAAGGAATCTGCCACGGCCACGTCCCCGTCTGACCTCGACTCCTGGGCTGGGGCACATGTGGACCGAGTTGCAGTGCTTCTCGACCTGTGGTCGTGCGAGACCGAATTTTTGGAGAGCAAAGTACAGGTACAGACGTGAATCACAAGCACGGCTGATGTGATTTATGTCTGTCCTCTCATTTACTAATTGCATCAACTTCTTTTCACGAACATTTGGATTCTTGTTTCTCCTCCAGCTCTTAAACTGTTACTGTGAAGCCTACCAGCACTCAGCGGGGACCGAGGAAAGGTTTGCGCTGGCTCGAGTTATCACTGATATCATGCACAGTCGACCACAGCTGGACCTGAACCAGGATTACTTCTTTCAGGCCTACAGGGCTGAGATAGACTGTCTGCGCAGTCACCAGCAGCTGATCAAAAGCATTCTGGATAACCAGGTGAAAACATTAGATTTTCAGTCAGTCACGTGTTAACAGTTAACTCAAATGTAAAAATATACATACTTTGAATTAAACATGCAGCAGTTAGTTATTTTTGGAATTACCTTTGGGCTCTGGGAAGTCGTGATGGCCTTTTTTCTAATTCTAATCAAATTTCTTAATCTATTTTAATCTCTGGTTTAGTGAAAATACATCTCTGTGTAAAAGCAGCCACAATTTCTCTCACTTGTATCTTTGTTTTTTTTTTGCATTTTGTGACAGATTGAAAAACAGCGCCTGTACCTCCAGCGCGTCTGGAGAGGCGATGATAAAGGCTCCATTTATGACTACGGTCTGCCACTAAACTACGTTCCTAAACATTCCGTCTCACTTGGAGGCAGCAGGTGAGTTAACTACAGAAGTCACTCCATCACTCTTCATCACTTTGTGGCGTGAACACCTCTGTTTCCACCTTCTTGTCTGTGTGCAGCCCCGCACTTATGAACACATTCCTTCTGGAGGTTCACCCGTCCCTCTGTCTGGCCTCGGCAGTCCATCATGGTTTGGTCCAGGCTCACACAGAGCTGTGTCAGCTGCGCCGAGCCACGAGCGTCTCTGACAAACTCATCCTGCGACAGAAGCTCCTGCGTCAGGCCCTGCAGAGCTGGAGCAACCTGGCTTCACCTGGAGCCTCCTACGGCGCTCAAATACAAAAGGATGTACGTTTTCTTTCTTCTTTCTAGATTCTTTTTCAAATGAAGTGAAGTAGTTTTACTTAGTTCTAGCTTCCTGTCCTCCACTCTCAGCTGTTCTCAGGTGTGTTTTTCGAGGATCCAGGTTTGGTCCTAAAGCTGGGGCTGACGTTAAACAAATCTGAAGAGGAGATGGACGTGAAGCAGGGCAGAGAGAAACAGTCGTTTGCTGTGGACATTTTCTTAAAGCTGCTGGAGCTCATCACCATCCGCCATCGACTGCTGGAGTCGGCCTCTGAGACTGCACATCTGGCACAGTTAAGACACTGATTATTTGTGCACTGTACATTTGTTTAACATCTCTGACGGAAATTCACTTCAGTCTTTTGTCTTTAAATGGAAATGGCAAAAATACGATACGATACGATACACATCCACACAGTCATGGCAGGAACATGCTCACTGGTTGAACCAGTATTCAAACCAAGAGCCTTCTTTCTTTGAGGCAACAAATCACACACGAGAAAGGATGTTGGGGCTGCTTTAGCGGCACAGGACAGGAAAAACCTGACTCTCTTTGATTGATAAACAACATTACATGAATGAATGAAGTTCAGTATTATATCAGGCTGTTACGTTCTTGTATTTTTTCCAGGTTGTACAAAAACGTAGCCTCGGAGCTCAGCCTCGATGAGTTCCACCTGTATCTAAGGCCGGTGAAGTTTGAAGACGCTGAGGAGAAAGACCAAACAGAGGCGACTTTTATCACAGCGACGCGGGACGATGACACTCCTGTGGACAGGCAAATAAAACTACTACAAGTCTTATTCCCATTATTATTGTGTCCTTTTCGATGTTAAAAACAGATCAAATTATGTTCTTAACTAATCCAGAACAGATGTCAGGATTTGTCTTGCAGAGAATCCAGAAATACTGTCTATGTATTTTCTTTACCTCTTAGTCCTGCCTCTGCTCATGTGCTCACTTATTTCTGCTTTCCCACATGAGCACTGAAGTATGTTCAAAAGGGGATTAAAGTGCACATTCTGCTGCAGGTTCACCCCCTCCCACCTGCCTCTGAGTGTCCAGGAACTGGACGAGGACCAGATCGGGAAGTTTAGCTTCGCCTCAGAGGACGCAGTTCTTCGTGTATGTTAAAAACAAAAACACCGGAGCTGGAACATAAATAACCCAAGCACATGAATAAACATGTTTTTCCTCCTTTTTTTTACTTTTTTTGTAGCTTATGAACACACAGAGCGTTGAGAACCTCCAGGTGACTCTGGCCTGTCAGGTCGCTCAGAAAAACGCCCTGATAAGTGCCGTGAAAGTGGCTTGTCTTTGCCATTGGGCCGGAAGTGTGACATCATCAGCGGAGGTGTGTGTTCTTCAGTTGTGATGCTTCTTACATTTACTCACCAGCTGGAATCCCTAGTTACCTGATATGCAAACATTCCATAAAGGTTCTTAATTCTACCTCATTAGTAGACAATTTTTACACTAATCAATCAATTTCATGTCCTTAAGAATGTTTTATCCTCTATACACGTCACATGATTTTATTTAAAGAAACAAAATATCATCCAATATTTATCATGAATCATCCCAGGACTGCTCAGATTTACTTTGTGACCCTCGGACAGGGCCCCAACCCTTAGCTTTAAACCCACAAGGCTAAAATACTGTTTACAAAGTAGATAAAACTTGAGCTTGACAACTAAATATATAATTGTATAATTATGATTATTAAGAGTCTTATTTCAGGTCCTTTGTATTTTTTCTTTGTTTTTTGCAGAGCAGAGAATCCTGTCATTTTGATAAAGATGTAAAATCCGCAACGGGATTTGACTCCAAACACTCTATGAGAACTCTCACCACCACAAATCAGAGGTAGGTTTTCCTTCGTTGAAGAACAGATAACATTAGTGACTGCTTCTGTAACACATACAATCTTGTTTTTGACTCCAGACAGGTCTTTGTGTCCATACAGCTGGAAAAAGTGTGTCTGCGTGATGAGATGCTCAACTCATTTATGAAGAAGAAACAGGCCGTGGGGGGTCAAGTAAGAACCTCAGTGGGTTGCACACGGTGGTAGATTTCTCGAAACATGAGCAGCGTGATGAATGTGATCATTTGTCCATGAAGCTAAAATGAATTTCTCTCCCTGTGCAGGAGGAAGAAGCAAAGATCAAAAGGAGCCTCATAATTGACTTTGTCAGAAGGTACAGGAAAAAAAAAACAACCCAAAAATATTTAGCTTGCTTTGAAACAAGACTTTATTCAAAGGTTCCACTGTCTGTCTGTCAATGTCTCCACAGATTCAGCGCACACATATCGCAGTATTGTGTGCGAGCTCAGATCGTTGCATATTACTACAGTCTCACTTCTCTCTTGGACGACGTCCCGTCCGTGCGTCAGTCTCACTTCATGACGGAACTAACCGACGAGAACAAAGGTTTTCTGAACTTTGGAGCCGACATCTGCTCTGAGCCCAGGTACAACCAGCTGGAATATTATGGAATTATACATATATATATATATATATATATATATATATATATATATATATATATATATCTCTCTTTCTATATATAGAGATATCTCTCTCTCTCTCTCTCTCTCTCTATATATATATATATAGATATATATATTCTTCTCTATAGATATATATATATATATATATATATATATATATATATATATATATATATATATATATATATATATATATAGCTATAGCTATAGCTATATATAGATATGTATATAGAGAGATATATACATATACAGGATATCAACAGTGTGTTGCCAGTATGCAAATTTGAGAATAAAAAAACAAACAACAACAAAGAAAAACAAAACATCTTCCAGGAAAATACTTACAATTTAAAGTCACCTGGCGTTTAAGTGAAAGTGACAACGGCAGAAACATCAGTGCAAATGGATACGAGCAACGTTTTTATCGTTTCATTTCCTGCACAAAAGTGCCAAACCCTCATGAGTTTATAGGATTATTTAAAGTGCAGTGTCTGAGGACCGAAACTCTTATTACACAGCTGTACATCTAAAGGACAACAACTATACTATGTACTGATTAATATTCATAATTAAACATAAATAAATGATTTCAGGGAACAATGATGCATTTCCACCCTCTAAATATTGTCTGTGGAGGTAAATATGTGGTTAGACTCTTCAGCGTCACAGCACAGATGTGTTTTCTCTTGTGTTTCCCTCACTCAGCACCTCTCGGCGTCAGCTGTTGTCTGCAGACGGCAAAACTCTCGTCAGCCTGTGGGTCATCCCTCACTTCTCTGAAGTGCTTCACATGTTCAGAGCGCTAGAAGCTCCGGTGAGGCTCGTGCATTATTAATACACCGACGCAGCAGGCGATACATTTAGCTGCTTTCACTTTCAAACTCAAGGATTCATGAATTCTTTTAAAGGCAGTGGTGAAACCAGTTCATCATTTCACTGCTTGGTTTTCCACTTTATTTTTATGGTCTAAATCAGGGGTCTCAGACTTAAATGACCTGAGGGGCCACTGAGTGTCTAGTTTGGTCAGTAGGGGGCCGCTCAAGTGAAAAAAAGTCAAACTTTTTGACAAAAAGACATTGAAATAATAATATTTATGATGATATTTCACATCATTTCAAAAATAAAATGATAAATGCAAAAGGATTCTATTCATAAAAAAATAGTGAACACTGGTCTTGATGCTCTGGAGTTTGTCTGTAATTTAAATTCTCCGTTTGACAGGCCTGCGCCGCAGCGCTCCATCACACTCTACACATAGTTTCAGCTCTTCATGACATCGTCTGTTACCTGGTGAGTTTCTCTCGACTGGGAAACACTGAAAACTCCTGCAGCTGGAGGAGAGAGCGGGAGGCGCCGGGCTCACGTCTCGCAGCCGACTGGGGAGGCGCCGAAGGCATTGGTACGTCGATGTTTGACACCTGACCTCATGGAAATCTTAGTACTAAGTCACATTTGAATCGTTTATTAAACATCAGCACTGACTGTCAATAAAGAGACCGATATAAACCCGATCGATGGCGGCAATCACGTTACGTCTTCTGCTTGTATTATAGGAGCAGAGCTGCTGGAGATCCAGCGACAGGTCGAGCGTCTGTCTGATCCCAGCAGTCCCGCCTCTGTCGGCCGTCTGCTGCAGCTGCGCAGGCAGGTTCTCCTCCTGCAGTTCGACACTGCTGTCCGACTCCTCATCAGGTCAGCAATTACATCATTTCATCTATTACAGCTTTTAACTCTCATCTAAAAAGGTCCAGTGTGTAAGAATCAGTAATGGTGACTCCTCTGCTCCCACCTCCCTTTTACCAAGGGAACGACAGGGGCCTTCTCTTACCACCAAGGATGTCAAGTATTCTTTCTTTCTTGTTTGCTTAGTAAGCTTCAAAATGCAAAATGCAATCTCTGGCTGGTTGGGTTAGGTAATGGCAGCTTCCATTTAGCAAGACCCTTTCCTAAAGCACACAAAAAAGGCTTAATAAGCTTTCACACCAGAGCTTTTTCGTCTGCTTTAAATGGACCAGAATGTCATTCACAGCGGGAAAGCATTTCCCACCCAATTGTTTGTATGTCACACACTGGACCTTTTAAAATGTCTTTCTTTTTGCTCCTTTTCTCATAGCAATCCTCCTTAATCTCCTTAATGCTTCATTCCATGCATATAGTAGTCAGATAATTACAGTTCCTGGGATCATAATTAAAACAAATAAGCAAGCAACAAGTAATAATTGTTCATTATTTTATATTAAAAGGATTGGATAAAAAAACATTTTAAAATAATTATGTTTTATAGTCAAGTACCTTGATATGAAAAGTTTCATATAAACAAAGGTTATTATAACTCTCACTCTCTCACTATAATTCTTATCTTATGTTATCATCATGATTATTATTTTATTGTTGCTCTTGTATCTGCTTGCCTTTGTTATGCTTTTAATTATCCTGCCTCTTTGACTGGGCCTAAATAAAAAAAGGATAAAATGCCTTTTTTAAATCTCTCTTTGTGTCATGTGTTGTGTTGTGTTGTGTTCAGGGAGGCGTTCCTCTCCTCGGGCGATGCCGCTTCTCACCAGAGTGTGAGCGACAACATGGCGACTGCGCTGCCTCTGCTCAGTGACACTGCTCCAGCTCACGTGTTCAGCGTCACGCTGCCTATTCCTCGACCTCTGGACGCTGGAAGCCGCCAGGTTAGTTCAGTTCTGAACACCCAGAAAAAACAAGTGTATACACAGTAAAGAGAAGGGAGTTATGTGTGTTTTCCTGTTGATTTTCCTCTGCAGGCACAGAGGATGTACTCCTGGAGAAGTTTCATAGCCTCTCATGGGTTGTTTCCTCTGCGTGTTTGGGACTTACCACCCATTGAATACTGCATGCAGGTACTGTACAACAACACCACATGTCATTTTTCGACGTTTCTCCATCAACCACATTCTAAAAATATCCTTAGTCCCCAGAAAAGGATGCCTAAAGCGCCAGTGGCTAACTTCTGTCACCAAAACTCAAAAACAACATTTGTTTATATTTAAAAGTTACATACTACTGCTTTAACTGCTTTAATTGTCGTTTGTGAGCTGTCGCTCCACGGAGTAGAAAACCTTTAATTTTCAGACACAAGCACCGTCCATGGAAGAAATCATCAGCTAATATAGATTACGCAAGACATCCTATATTAAATAAATAAATTACATATAGTGTTTTTATAAATAACCCTTTCAGTAACCTTTTTGCAACCTTTATGCTCGTTTTTGCAAGTTCTTTTGTTCGTGGATGACTTCGGTTCAGACATTAGCTGTGATTGAATCGCTGGGCTGAATCTGTTGCACTGAAAATGGTCTAATGAAATAAATAATAAATAACACATTTGAAGCAGGTAAAGGCAGGTAACACAGACGACTGTTGTTCTCCTGCAGGTGTGTCTGAGCGGTCTGAAGGACTGCAGCAGACTCCAGGCCAACGCAGCGATCCTCGGCGTGTCGCTGCTCCTGGAGGACGTCCTGAACAGCGGGAGAGACACAGAGCCTGTCCGTCTCCATGGCAACAAGGACGGCAGTCTACACGACAGACAACCTAACAATGTAAAACACCTGTTTTCAAGTTGTTTAATCCAGGCTCCAAGACTCTTGTGAATCTTATTATCTTATAATGTACAGGACTGCTGTTTTTATTTGTTATACGTCAGATTACGTCAGATTACGTTAGATTACGTTGTGTTTTGTCTTAATTTCAGGGCGGAAAAGGATGCTCTGAAGCTGAAGTAGAGGCGAAGACGTGTGCGTCCGACTCCACTCCTCCTCTGCAGGACCCGGTTCAAATGCAGTCTGTGATGAAAGGTTTCCTCCTGCTGACAAAGCAGCTTCAGGTCTTCAAGGAAAACTGGGCTCAAAGACGTTTGGGCCCAGACGTGTTCAGTACGCCTAGTTTGTACCAGCAGTTTGTCAATCTCTACAGGTAAAAAACATCATTTTTTTATTTTCATTTTCATTTTTCCTTTTCTTTCTTTGGTCATGAGATCATATTATAAAGTAGTTCAGTGATCAGTAAATTACCGAAACACCACATTGTAGAGAAAACGGAGGAAACTGCTGTTTTAAAAATAAGATTTTGATGCTTTCTTGTATTTTATATGACTATTCCTGTTTTGGTGTGCTTTTTAAATATTCAAAATAATATGCACATTTCTCTCAACACACCACTTGGATTTAATGTTTTCCATATTTGAGATGAATATTGGCCTGAGTAGATGGAGTTTGCTCAATATAAGTGGACAAATATCATCTGTTGATAAAGACCATATAACACAATTAAAATCTCCTGAGCTATAGCTTATGGAAGGTTATATTTGGCTTTTGATGACAAATGTACATGCTGATTTTTAATAGGCGATTTGCTAGAACAGTAATTATTTAATCCCATGTTTGCTTTCCAGAGCCGAGATCTTTTACCCCAGTATGAAAGCTTTGGCACTGACGATGGGTAAAGAGCGCGACTATGAGGTTCTCATTTCTGGCAGCCAGTCTTTTCTGCCTCCTCCTGGAGCCTCAGAAACTGATGTGAAAGCCTGGCAGGTACGAGAGCAACACACACATGTCTTCACAACAACACCTTGTTACGTCACAAAATGAAAATGTCCTGGTCTCAGCTTCACAGGCTGCTGGAGAGCACTGAGTGTGACATGATCAAGGCCGTGCAGAGGAGGATCAACACGGAGCTGAGTCTGGCGGTTTCGGAGCGAACGCGTCACGATACGTCGTGCCTCCCAACGGGTAACCACCAGATGCTACTTTCACTCTGCCACCTTATGCATAGTTGCAGTTATTAACAATAATTTTTCCTGCGTTTGGTCGAGATCTGTGGAAAAAAGTCCCGCCGAAGCACAGCTTGTCTCCAGAGCGGCCGCAGATTGTGGAGACGTTTGTGAAGCAGCTGATGGAGGGAGAGGAGCAGGTGGAGGGACAGGTGCACAGCAAAGAACAGTGCTTACACTAACTGTATACTGTATTTACAGGTGCAATACGCTAAAGTCATACTTGACAGAGAGATAATAACGTTTCGTCTTTCAGGTGAAAGTCTCCGTGAGTCACCTGCAGGCGTGTCTCACTCACCTCGGCTCTGCGCTGATGGAGCGAGAGCGTCGCAGCTTCCTGCTCTACTCGCACTTCTACGAGCAAATCCTGCAGCAGGAGACTCTGCTACTGCACCAGACAGAACAAGTACGTCATGTCCAGTTCATCTCCTGCCGATATGTCATTGATTCACCACCGGATGCTACCATTAACTTATATCTCTTCCATTTTAATCTAAATGTATCTTTTTCTCTATTTTAACTATAGGATTTAAAGGCTCTTAAGCAGTTTCAGACAAAGGGGGCTCACAGAGAGGTAGGCACTTAAGATTTTTTTACTCTCCAACATTAACACTAGCTCTAATTTATAGCTTTTTCTGTCCTCTGACAGCTTAGAGGTCAGCCGTTTCATTCAGAAGAACTTCTTTTAAAAGGATCCCATGTGGTGTTATTGTTCCACAGGCGTTGTTTTCCTGTCGTGAGATGATGCTGGAGATCTCCGCGCTGCAGGCCCAAGTCGCTCACCTCCAAGACGAGAAACGTTCTCTAGAAGAGCAGCTCGGTCTCCAATTTAAAGAACGTTACAACCACGTGGTGCGACAGCTCGTCTCTACCTGCATTCAGCTACAGGTGAGAAATTCTAAAACTGTATTTTATTTAATTTTATTTTTATGAAGATAAACACATTCTGCTTGGAAAGCACCAAACAAATACGAATTCTGAAGGATTTTTTTGATTTTAAAGCGATTATTCATTTAAACATGGACACTTGTCCTTTTAAAACATACAACTGAGGCCTTTCGTGTGTCGTCAAACACACACACACACACTCGTCTTTATTCCAGGCCAGACTAGACGATCATCAGCGGCAGACGAAGCAGGACGTGAGTGTGATGGTGAGCAGGATCAGAGAAGAGGGAGTGGACAGAATTATGAAGCTCAAAGAGAAGTACGGCTGCACCAGAGACAACGAGGCACTCACTGTGACACAGGCAAAGGTACAGACAACAGGACCTTCGTGTGTGTGTGTGTGTGTGTGTGAATCATTTAACATGTAAAAATGACATTAAGAGAAGATGATTTTGTGTCTTATCTCTGTATTTTAGAAGGAAGAAGTCCAGGATTTGAGCCTGGAGAACAGCCAGCTGACGCCTCTGCTCTGTAAACTCAAGGCTCTGAGTCGATGGCGGCAGGTGGTCGAGCAGGAGAAGCTTCACCGACGGCTGCTTCAGACTCAGCAGGTCAGAAGAACTCAACTCATTTCTTATAATATCACATACAATAAAAGGATAAGAAACACGATCCTCGTAATGTCAAAGTGCTACATACACAAATCCAAATGGATGAAGTTCCCTCACATTTTTATTGCTTTTTATAATGAATTCAATTCTTACTGAAATCCTTAAAAAAAACTGCTAAATTATGTACAATAATATACATTAATAGATAAAATGACTGTATCATTTTGTAGTAGAAGACCCATATGTACTGTATATATGTACATGTAATTTACTTTTTGTCTTAATTTCGTTTTTTTTTTTAATTTATTGACTGATTTGTTTTAAATCAGTTCAATATGTTTCTACTCATATATCATCATTTAGTCCTTAGATCATTATTTAATATCCTGATATATTTAGTTTTTTCTCACTGTCATACACTGTACCATTTTTTTATTCTAACACTGTTAGGAGCGTCATTATAAGAGCGTCACACTGACCATTGTTGCCTTTTGTGTCCAGAGGGAGATCATGAGTCGCACCGGGGCCGTCAGAGTGAAGACGGTGGCAGAGGAGGAGGTGATCGTCCTGCGGGAGGAGCTGGACGCCGCTCGGCGGATGTTGAACTGCAGTCAGGACGAGTGCAGCCGCACCAAAAAGCTGCTCAGCAAGAAGGTACGCCAGATCCCAGACACTCGTAATACTTGTAAAAATACACATAACTTACACGTTGATATATACATTTATTTATTTATATATATATATATATATATATATATATATATATATATATCAACAGTCCTTAGACCACCACACAATCTAAGGTTTATGCCATAGCTGGCCCTACATTAACAGCATTGGTTATTATCAGAATCGTTTTTATATTTCTGTAATGGTTAATACACCAGTATGTAGAAACTCTTTAACTAAAATGATATTTTTAGTGTTAAAATATAATTACTATTGTTGTCCATGAATTTTCAGATTTACTGTTTTACAAAAAAAAGATGATTAAGATGTCAAATTATAGTTATTTACTAGATTAATTTCTAACTTCTCAGAGAAGGAGCACAGTGAGCCGGCTCAGATTTGACTATAAATCCAGTTTGTTTATTAGATAAATAAATAAATAACAGTAACATTTTCAGTTTTTAACACGTTTTTTGAAAGATTTCTAAAAGATATGTGTTCTCATTTTCATAACAGGTGGTCTAATAAATGTGTTAATCACTGTATGTCACACATTCTTTTCAATGGAGTGATACAAAATAAAGTTTGTATTTTAATAAATAATCACAGACCAGTGTGTACAGAAGCTTGTTTGTGTGCAACTGGCACAAATTGTCATTCAGTCAGTAAATGCCTTTAAATCTAAATTTTATTTCATACTTTTATCGTCGCATTTCTGGATTTTAGCTGATATATATATATATATATTTTTTTTAAGGCTAGTCACGCTCATGTTTAATTCTCTGTATTTGTGTTTTTATGTAAGAAAATATATTAATAGAGATTATTATACTCTAATACAAAAAATAAAGATATTTTAAGTGGTCGTACTTGAACAGAGAGAGAGTTGCTGATCACCTCTTAGATGTATTAACTCCATCCCCACGATCACAGACAGAGGAACTGCAGGCAGCCAGGCATCAGTCTGCCCAGGAGGCCCGCAGCAGGCGGGAGGTGGACACTTACCGACTGCAGAACCAGCAACAAATGAGAGCGGACGTGGAGGACAGAGACAGACAGCTCCGAGACATCAGTGAGCAGCTGGACAGAGACAGCAAGATGAGCCAGTTTCAGAGACAACGCAGCGCCAAGGAGATCCGGCAGGTCTGTCAATCCTGTTTATAGTGTGACCACATATCATGACTGTCCTGTGAAAAACAAGTACTGTATCTATACAAGATTTCAAATGACTGTTGGTTTTTAAGGCCACAATTTTATTGATTTAAAAATTTGTAATAAACTCATTTGAATGAGAAGTTGAAAAGACTGCTTCTGTCTTTTAAGTGTTTGAGGTGATGACGATCTTTAGCTTGTACAAAAATGTACACGTTTAGCGACTTAAAAAACAAATGAGGAAGAATTTCGGTGTTTCCATCAATTTGTTGAACTACAGTAAAAATAAAAAATGTGGGGGTTTTTTTAAGCTGAAATTATGATGTTTATGATTGACTGGTAGAGCAAAGACAAAGTCACAGGATCGCCAAAGATATTTAGGAATAATGAAAATAGATATTACAGTGGAGACATCAAGTGAGCATCACAAAAAAACAAAAGTCCTTAAATAAATGTGTACCTGTGTTGGTGCAGGTGAAGGGCCAGCTACACCAGGAGCGCTGCCTCAAACAAGAAGCCTTTCAGCAGGTGGACAAGCTGCAAAACCAGGTGAACGACATGGAAGCAGCTTTCTCCAGGAGCACGTCCACAATAGGTACACAAGTGTCACAGTAACTCTGTCCTACTGGACTATTTAACATTTAGTCAATTTCTGTCTGTTTCTGTTTTGTAACAGGACAAAGCAGGACTGCTTACACGCCGTCAGTCAGCAGATGGAGCACAAGGAGTCCCTCAGCAGGTGGTGTCATTACCACAGTACAATATTATTAGCCTCAAAAAAAGCCTAAAAAAAAATCATCAATTAACATGAATTCTGAGATTAAGGAAAAAGACAGAATTCGAGATTAAAGCCAGAATTCTGAGATTAAAGAAAAAGTCAGAATTTTGAGAAAAAAGTGATAATTCTGAGAAGAAAGTCATAATCTTAGGAAAAAAGCCATAATTCTGAGATTAAAGTCAGAATTTTGAGGAAAAAAGTCAGAATTCTGAGATTAAAGAAAAAATTTTTTTTGAGGAATGTCACCAAAAGGTGAGTGAAAGTTCAGGAGTGAAATAAAGAGGGTATCAGATGATTACAGACGATGATGTTTCCACACTCAGAGAAGCTAAAGCTCTGGTCTCTTTCTCTGATTTGCTGTCTACCGAAGAGTATTAGGGCCACATGGAAGAAACATGAATTCTGAGATTAAAGAAAAAGTCAGAATTCTGAGATTAAGGAAAAAGCCAGAATTCGAGATTAAAGTCAGAATTCTGAGGAAAAAGTAAGAATTCCGAAATTAAAGAAAAAGTCATAATTCTGAGATTAAAGTCAGAATTCTTAGGAAAAAAGTCAGAATTCTGAGAATAAAGAAAAAGTCAGCATTTTGAGGAAAAAGATCAGAATTCTGAGATTAAAGAAAAAGTCAGAATTCTGAGGAAATAATGTTTTTCTCAGAATTTCACCAAAATGCAGTTCAGGAGTGAAATAAAAAAGGTATCAGATGATTACAGGCGATGATGTTTCCACGCACAGAGACGCTAAATCTCTGGTCTCTGTCCCGTTTGTGTCTCAGGTCTGCACAGGCTCACAAACTCCGCTGCGTTTCAGGAACTCGCGTCAGAGCAAAGACGAGCGAGAGCGGAAACAACCTGGAGTCGTTCAAACGCGAGAATCAACAGACCCACGGCAGTGAGTTCAACTACAGTTTAATTGTGACGATGAAGACGACACTTCAAGATCCAATATGCAATATTCTGCCTCGTTAGACAAACAAAAACCAAACCTATATAAATATTTCATCATAGCCTAGATTAGGGCTGCAACATTTAATCTATTAATAACTGATTACTAAATTAATTGCCAACAATTTTGATAATTGATTTGATCGGTTTCAGTGTTTTTCTCTGAGTTTTCAGCTTATTAAATGGATGAATATTTTCTGTTTTTTTTAATCCATATAACAATGAAATCGTTTGGTTTGTGGACAAAGTGAGAACATATTTTCAAACATTTTCAGACATTTTGAAAATATAATGAACAATAATAATCGTCAGTTACAGCCCCAGACTGGTTGTATTCTTCCATTTGCAAAATGAGCTCCTGTTTTGAAGTGATTGAGACCATTAACATGAGTTACAGACAAAATGTGTACTGGCGTTTTAAATCAAGTGTGAAGCACAAGCTCATTCTCCCACAGACATTCATTCAACTGAAAGTTGCTCCCTGTGACTAACTGCTATCTCTTAAAAAAAAAAAAAAGATAAATAAATTGCTAAACTGTCCTTGTATGAATCCAAATTCAAAGTATTCTTTGTCTCTCTTCCAGGATCCATCTCGCCTGCGTGTCCCGTTGCCAGAGCTGTGAAATGAACTTTTTCTAAAAAAGCACAGCAAGGTGTTCAGCAGGTGTACAACAGGTCAAACGGGTGTAGCTACTGTTTGACGAGCAGACTGTGGCACACTCGTTTAATGTTTGTTTTCCAGCCGTGGGTGAGCAAAGTCTCATTTCAAAGGCTGAGACAATGACCTGAGAAGATCCGCCGTATTCTTACCTCACAATCTATCGCTGTGAGGAACGGCACGTCTGACACTGACACTAACATGCCGTAAATGGGAATCGGCCACTCATTAACGTACAGTAACAACATGGTGATAGTATGGTGTTCATTTTGTAGTTGGGATGTAACATCAAGTCACTGTAGGCTGCTATCAGAGCAATACTAGCAAATGTATGGCCCACGAACATTGTCCATTGTTATTATCAAGTTATTACTTCGCAATTGCATAATATTACTGCCCTATTACAAACTTAATACTCTATTATTACCATATTATTACTGCTTTGTAATGTGTAGTGTTCCCTGGGATTTATTAAAATACCGAGTTGCAAGAAAATCTGCTGAACAGCTGAGAACTTGACCAATATTAACTTCTTTTTTTGTCTTTTGTTTGTTTTAATCTATGCAAGAGCTGTGAAGAGCATGACAAACATTTGTGTCCATCAAATACAAATGTTATTGTTGTTATTTAAAAAAATATCCAAGATTTTACAAGAGTATGATGACTAAATTATGACTTTTTGGACGACATATTAAATTATGACATGCAATTAACAATTTTAAATTGTACAATAAAAATAAACACACTTTAATTGACGTATCAAGTAGGATTTTTGTCACATCTATGACACGACGACAAACAGCAAATTCTGGCTGGTAATCGATTGATTAAAGATGTGTTGGCATGGCAACCCTTTGTGGTTTGTTTTGTTTTGTTTGAGTAGTTATTTGGATTTGGAAATTGCAAATTAAAAATTGCATTTTATTTTTTTCTCATAATGGTATTATGGTGTATGGC
This sequence comes from Solea solea, assembly GCF_958295425.1. Taxonomy (NCBI): domain Eukaryota; kingdom Metazoa; phylum Chordata; class Actinopteri; order Pleuronectiformes; family Soleidae; genus Solea; species Solea solea. The sequence goes on from NC_081151.1 coordinate 7,854,554, forward strand.
TTTGACCGACTACAATAAATGGACCTTTGTCTCATTGAAAAATGTCTTTGTGGTCCTTTAATATTTGTGTTTGAGTTGCCCTGCACTACAGTGTTGAGTTTGTGTTACAGTGTTTGAATCTTGTACAGCCACATGTCAAAAACCCAAACTGTTCTATTTTAACATTCTTTCTTTGCTCATTAGTCAACAAATATGCCAGATAGCACTTTTGAGGCTTTTTCAAGCCCTTTCAAGGCTAGCTCTGTCCCCCCATTTTCACCAAGTTATTGATGATGAAGTTGGACTCCACGTTGAAATTGAAATGACGCGAGTGAATGAACGAAACGGCGCGTTTTAGTTTGGGTTCGGTTTTTGGAAGTTGTTTTGACAGTTTTTTGTTTTTTTGAAAGACCCAGACAGACACACACACACACACAAAAACAAACAGAGACACATACCTCCAGTGGGCTTTGAACCCATGATGTTTCAAATAGCGATTCAACGTCCTTGACCACTGGACCACCTTCAGCACTGGGGATGTTTCTGACAGGGAGAGATGATCACATAAAATAAGTTAAGTGATCTGAGGAAGGGAGTTCAAATCCTATGATGATCTGAAGATTTTGAGTTCAAGATTTAATGTAAACAAAAACACTCTTTCTCCTGTTGTAGAGTCAGCTGATAGCCTACACACAATCCCACACCTGTAAAATTGATCCTGCCACCTTGTGGACACCACAAGCTGGCGGCTATAAATAAAGGTGACTTATTTTGGACGACATACTAACCTAGGACTTTTTTGACGACATGCTATACTATGACTTTTTTGACCGATTTTGGACGACATACTATACAATGACTTTTTGACTGATTTTGGACGACATACTATACTATGACTATTTTAACTGATTTTTGACGACATACTATATTATGACTATTTTAACTGATTTTTGACGACATGCTATACTATGACTTTTTTGACCGATTTTGGACGACATACTATACAATGACTTTTTTGACTGATTTTGGACGACATACTATATTATGACTATTTTAACTGATTTTGGACGACATGCTATACTATGACTTTTTTGACTGATTTTGGACGACATACTATATTATGACTTTTTTGACCGATTTTGGACGACATACTATATTATGACTATTTTAACTGATTTTGGACGACATGCTATAGTATGACTTTTTTGACTGATTTTGGACGTCATGCTATAGTATGACTTTTTTGACTGATTTTGGATGACATGCTATACTATGACTTTTTTGACTGATTTTGGACGACATGCTATACTATGACGTTTTTGACTGATTTTGGACGACATGCTATACTATGACTTTTTTGACTGATTTTGGACGACAAGCTATACTATGACTTTTTTGACTGATTTTGGACAACATACTAAAGTATGACTTTTTTGACTGATTTTGGACAACATGCTATACTATGACATTTTTGACTGATTTTGGACGACATACTATATTATGACTATTTTAACTGATTTTGGACGACATACTATATTATGACTATTTTAACTGATTTTGGACGACATGCTATACTATGACTTTTTTGACTGTTTTTGGACGACATACTATAGTATGACTTTTTTGACTGATTTTGGACGACATACTATACTAGGACGTTTTTGACTGATTTTGGACGACATGCTATACTATGACTTATTTGACTGATTTTGGACGACATGCTATACTATGACGTTTTTGACTGATTTTGGACGACATACTATACTATGGTGTTTTGGTGTCATTTAGGACAACATACTATAGTATCTGTCCACAAAGTGGGTGTAGTGGTTAATATTCTTACCTCTGACACGAAAGATCCGGGTTCAAGACCTGGTTGAAACCAGTGCCCTCTACAATCCTTAGATGTGTTTGGTCATTTTGTACGACATACTATACTATGACTTTTTTGACTGATTTTGGACGACATGCTATACTATGACGTTTTTGACCGATTTTGGACGACATGCTATACTATGACTTTTTTGACTGATTTTGGACGACATGCTATACTATGACGTTTTTGACCGATTTTGGACGACATGCTATACTATGACTTTTTGACCGATTTTAGACGTCATGCTATAGTATGACTTTTTTCACTGATTTTAGACGACATGCTATACTATGACTTTTTTGACTGATTTTGGATGACATGCTATACTATGACTTTTTTGACTGTTTTTGGACGACATACTATAGTATGACTTTTTTGACTGATTTTGGACGACATACTATACTAGGACGTTTTTGACTGATTTTGGACGACATGCTATACTATGACTTATTTGACTGATTTTGGACGACATGCTATACTATGACGTTTTTGACTGATTTTGGACGACATACTATACTATGGTGTTTTGGTGTCATTTAGGACAACATACTATAGTATCTGTCCACAAAGTGGGTGTAGTGGTTAATATTCTTACCTCCGACACGAAAGATCCGGGTTGAAACCAGTGCCCTCTACAATACTTAGATGTGTTTGGTCAATTTGTACGACATACTATACTATGCCTTTTTTGACTGATTTTGGACGACATACTATACTATGAAGTTTTTGACCGATTTTGGATGACATGCTATACTATGACTTTTTTGACGGATTTTGGAAGACATACAATACTATGACATTTTTGACTGATTTTGGACATCATACTATACTATGACTTTTTTGACTGATTTTGGACGACATGCTATACTATGACGTTTTTGACCGATTTTGGACGACATGCTATACTATGACTTTTTGACCGATTTTAGACGTCATGCTATAGTATGACTTTTTTCACTGATTTTAGACGACATGCTATACTATGACTTTTTTGACTGATTTTGGATGACATGCTATACTATGACTTTTTTGACTGATTATGGACGACATACTATACTATGGTGTTTTGGTGTCATTTAGGACAACATACTATAGTATCTGTCCACAAGGTTGGTGTAGTGGTTAATATTCTTACCTCTGACACGAAAGATCCGGGTTCAAGACCTGGTTGAAACCAGTGCCCTCTACAATCCTTAGATGTGTTTGGTCATTTTGTACGACATACTATACTATGACTTTTTTGGGTGATTTCGGATGACATACTATACTGTGACTTTTTTGACTGATTTTGGACGACATGCTATACTATGACTTTTTTGACTGATTTTGGATGACATGCTATACTATGACTTTTTTGACAGATTTTTGACGACATACTATACTATGACGTTTTTGGGTGATTTTGGACGACATGCTATACTATGACGTTTTTGACTGATTTTAGACGACATGCTATACCATGACGTTTTTGACTGATTTTGGACGACATGCTATACTATGACGTTTTTGACCGATTTTGGACGACATGCTATACTATGACTTTTTTGACCGATTTTGGACGTCATACTATCGTATGACTTTTTTGACTGATTTTAGACGACATGCTATACTATGACTTTTTTGACTGATTTTGGATGACATGCTATACTATGACTTTTTTGACTGATTTTGGACGACATGCTATACTATGACGTTTTTGACCGATTTTGGACGACATGCTATACTATGACTTTTTTGACCGATTTTGGACGTCATACTATAGTATGACTTTTTTGACTGATTTTAGACGACATGCTATACTATGACTTTTTTGACTGATTTTGGATGACATGCTATACTATGACGTTTTTGACCGATTTTGGATGACATGCTATACTATGACTTTTTTGACTGATTTTGGACGACATGCTATACTATGACGTTTTTGACCGATTTTGGACGACATGCTATACTATGACTTTTTTGACCGATTTTGGACGACATGCTATAACTATGACTTTTTTGACAGATTTTTGACGACATGCTATACTATGACTTTTTTGACTGATTTTAGACGACATGCTATACTATGACTTTTTTGACTGATTTTGGATGACATGCTATACTATGACTTTTTTGACTGATTTTGGATGACATGCTATACTATGACTTTTTGGACTGATTTTTGACGACATACTATACTATGACGTTTTTGACCGATTTTGGACGACATGCTATACTATGACTTTTTTGACTGATTTTGGACGACATGCTATACTATGACTTTTTTGACCGATTTTGGACGTCATACTATACTATGACTTTTTTGACTGATTTTAGACGACATGCTATACTATGACTTTTTCGACTGATTTTGGATGACATGCTATACTATGACTTTTTTGACAGATTTTTGACGACATACTATACTATGACGTTTTTGGGTGATTTTGGACGACATGCTATACTATGACGTTTTTGACTGATTTTAGACGACATGCTATACTATGACGTTTTTGACTGATTTTGGACGACATGCTATACTATGACGTTTTTGACCGATTTTGGACGACATGCTATACTATGACTTTTTTGACCGATTTTGGACGTCATACTATAGTATGACTTTTTTGACTGATTTTAGACGACATGCTATACTATGACTTTTTTGACTGATTTTGGATGACATGCTATACTATGACTTTTTTGACTGATTTTGGACGACATGCTATACTATGACGTTTTTGACCGATTTTGGACGACATGCTATACTATGACTTTTTTGACCGATTTTGGACGTCATACTATAGTATGACTTTTTTGACTGATTTTGGACGACATGCTATACTATGACTTTTTTGACAGATTTTTGACGACATACTATAGTATGACTTTTTTGACTGATTTTAGACGACACGCTATACTATGACTTTTTTGACTGATTTTGGACGACATGCTATACTATGACGTTTTTGGGTGATTTTGGACGACATGCTATACTATGACGTTTTTGACTGATTTTAGACGACATGCTATACTATGACGTTTTTGACTGATTTTGGACGACATGCTATACTATGACGTTTTTGACCGATTTTGGACGACATGCTATACTATGACTTTTTTGATCGATTTTGGACGTCATACTATAGTATGACTTTTTTGACTGATTTTAGACGACATGCTATACTATGACTTTTTTGACTGATTTTGGATGACATGCTATACTATGACTTTTTTGACTGATTTTTGACGACATGCTATACTATGACGTTTTTGACCGATTTTGGACGACATGCTATACTATGACTTTTTTGACTGATTTTGGACGACATGCTATACTATGACTTTTTTGACTGATTTCGGACGACATGCTATACTATGACGTTTTTGACTGATTTTAGACGACATGCTATACTATGACTTTTTTGACTGATTTTGGACGACATGCTATACTATGACTTTTTTGACTGATTTTGGACGACATGCTATACTATGACTTTTTTGACTGATTTTGGATGACATGCTATACTATGACTTTTTTGACAGATTTTTGACGACATACTATACTATGACGTTTTTGGGTGATTTTGGACGACATGCTATACTATGACGTTTTTGACTGATTTTAGACGACATGCTATACTATGACGTTTTTGACTGATTTTGGACGACATGCTATACTATGACGTTTTTGACCGGTTTTGGACGACATGCTATACTATGACTTTTTTGACCGATTTTGGACGTCATACTATAGTATGACTTTTTTGACTGATTTTAGACGACATGCTATACTATGACTTTTTTGACTGATTTTGGATGACATGCTATACTATGACTTTTTTGACTGATTTTGGACGACATGCTATACTATGACGTTTTTGACCGATTTTGGACGACATGCTATACTATGACTTTTTTGATCGATTTTGGACGTCATACTATAGTATGACTTTTTTGACTGATTTTAGACGACATGCTATACTATGACTTTTTTGACTGATTTTGGATGACATGCTATACTATGACTTTTTTGACTGATTTTTGACGACATGCTATACTATGACGTTTTTGACCGATTTTGGACGACATGCTATACTATGACTTTTTTGACTGATTTTGGACGACATGCTATACTATGACTTTTTTGACTGATTTCGGACGACATGCTATACTATGACGTTTTTGACTGATTTTAGACGACATGCTATACTATGACTTTTTTGACTGATTTTGGACGACATGCTATACTATGACTTTTTTGACTGATTTTGGACGACATGCTATACTATGACTTTTTTGACTGATTTTGGATGACATGCTATACTATGACTTTTTTGACAGATTTTTGACGACATACTATACTATGACGTTTTTGGGTGATTTTGGACGACATGCTATACTATGACGTTTTTGACTGATTTTAGACGACATGCTATACTATGACGTTTTTGACTGATTTTGGACGACATGCTATACTATGACGTTTTTGACCGATTTTGGACGACATGCTATACTATGACTTTTTTGACCGATTTTGGACGTCATACTATAGTATGACTTTTTTGACTGATTTTAGACGACATGCTATACTATGACTTTTTTGACTGATTTTGGATGACATGCTATACTATGACTTTTTTGACTGATTTTGGACGACATGCTATACTATGACGTTTTTGACCGATTTTGGACGACATGCTATACTATGACTTTTTTGACCGATTTTGGACGTCATACTATAGTATGACTTTTTTGACTGATTTTAGACGACATGCTATACTATGACTTTTTTGACTGATTTTGGATGACATGCTATACTATGACGTTTTTGACCGATTTTGGATGACATGCTATACTATGACTTTTTTGACTGATTTTGGACGACATGCTATACTATGACGTTTTTGACCGATTTTGGACGACATGCTATACTATGACTTTTTTGACCGATTTTGGACGACATGCTATACTATGACTTTTTTGACAGATTTTTGACGACATGCTATACTATGACTTTTTTGACTGATTTTGGACGACATGCTATACTATGACTTTTTTGACTGATTTTGGACGACATGCTATACTATGACTTTTTTGACTGATTTTGGATGACATGCTATACTATGACTTTTTTGACAGATTTTTGACGACATACTATACTATGACGTTTTTGGGTGATTTTGGACGACATGCTATACTATGACGTTTTTGACTGATTTTAGACGACATGCTATACTATGACGTTTTTGACTGATTTTGGACGACATGCTATACTATGACGTTTTTGACCGGTTTTGGACGACATGCTATACTATGACTTTTTTGACCGATTTTGGACGTCATACTATAGTATGACTTTTTTGACTGATTTTAGACGACATGCTATACTATGACTTTTTTGACTGATTTTGGATGACATGCTATACTATGACTTTTTTGACTGATTTTGGACGACATGCTATACTATGACGTTTTTGACCGATTTTGGACGACATGCTATACTATGACTTTTTTGATCGATTTTGGACGTCATACTATAGTATGACTTTTTTGACTGATTTTAGACGACATGCTATACTATGACTTTTTTGACTGATTTTGGATGACATGCTATACTATGACTTTTTTGACTGATTTTTGACGACATGCTATACTATGACGTTTTTGACCGATTTTGGACGACATGCTATACTATGACTTTTTTGACTGATTTTGGACGACATGCTATACTATGACTTTTTTGACTGATTTCGGACGACATGCTATACTATGACGTTTTTGACTGATTTTAGACGACATGCTATACTATGACTTTTTTGACTGATTTTGGACGACATGCTATACTATGACTTTTTTGACTGATTTTGGACGACATGCTATACTATGACTTTTTTGACTGATTTTGGATGACATGCTATACTATGACTTTTTTGACAGATTTTTGACGACATACTATACTATGACGTTTTTGGGTGATTTTGGACGACATGCTATACTATGACGTTTTTGACTGATTTTAGACGACATGCTATACTATGACGTTTTTGACTGATTTTGGACGACATGCTATACTATGACGTTTTTGACCGATTTTGGACGACATGCTATACTATGACTTTTTTGACCGATTTTGGACGTCATACTATAGTATGACTTTTTTGACTGATTTTAGACGACATGCTATACTATGACTTTTTTGACTGATTTTGGATGACATGCTATACTATGACTTTTTTGACTGATTTTGGACGACATGCTATACTATGACGTTTTTGACCGATTTTGGACGACATGCTATACTATGACTTTTTTGACCGATTTTGGACGTCATACTATAGTATGACTTTTTTGACCGATTTTAGACGACATGCTATACTATGACTTTTTTGACTGATTTTGGACGACATGCTATACTATGACGTTTTTGACTGATTTTAGACGACATGCTATACTATGACTTTTTTGACTGATTTTAGACGACATGCTATACTATGACTTTTTTGACTGATTTTGGATGACATGCTATACTATGACGTTTTTGACCGATTTTGGATGACATGCTATACTATGACTTTTTTGACTGATTTTGGACGACATGCTATACTATGACGTTTTTGACCGATTTTGGACGACATGCTATACTATGACTTTTTTGACCGATTTTGGACGACATGCTATACTATGACTTTTTTGACAGATTTTTGACGACATGCTATACTATGACTTTTTTGACTGATTTTAGACGACATGCTATACTATGACTTTTTTGACTGATTTTGGATGACATGCTATACTATGACTTTTTTGACTGATTTTGGATGACATGCTATACTATGACTTTTTTGACAGATTTTTGACGACATACTATACTATGACGTTTTTGACCGATTTTGGACGACATGCTATACTATGACTTTTTTGACCGATTTTGGACGTCATACTATAGTATGACTTTTTTGACTGATTTTAGACGACATGCTATACTATGACTTTTTTGACTGATTTTGGATGACATGCTATACTATGACGTTTTTGACCGATTTTGGACGACATGCTATACTATGACTTTTTTGACTGATTTTGGACGACATGCTATACTATGACGTTTTTGACCGATTTTGGACGACATGCTATACTATGACTTTTTTGACTGATTTTGGACGACATGCTATACTATGACTTTTTTGACAGATTTTTGACGACATACTATAGTATGACTTTTTTGACTGATTTTAGACGACACGCTATACTATGACTTTTTTGACTGATTTTGGACGACATGCTATACTATGACGTTTTTGGGTGATTTTGGACGACATGCTATACTATGACGTTTTTGACTGATTTTAGACGACATGCTATACTATGACATTTTTGACTGATTTTGGACGACATGCTATACTATGACGTTTTTGACCGATTTTGGACGACATGCTATACTATGACTTTTTTGATCGATTTTGGACGTCATACTATAGTATGACTTTTTTGACTGATTTTAGACGACATGCTATACTATGACTTTTTTGACTGATTTTGGATGACATGCTATACTATGACTTTTTTGACTGATTTTTGACGACATGCTATACTATGACGTTTTTGACCGATTTTGGACGACATGCTATACTATGACTTTTTTGACTGATTTTGGACGACATGCTATACTATGACTTTTTTGACTGATTTCGGACGACATGCTATACTATGACGTTTTTGACTGATTTTAGACGACATGCTATACTATGACGTTTTTGACTGATTTTGGACGACATGCTATACTATGACTTTTTTGACTGATTTTGGACGACATGCTATACTATGACTTTTTTGACCGATTTTGGACGTCATACTATAGTATGACTTTTTTGACTGATTTTAGACGACATGCTATACTATGACTTTTTCGACTGATTTTGGATGACATACTATACTTTGACTTTTTTGACAGATTTTTGACGACATACTATACTATGACGTTTTTGACCGATTTTGGACGACATGCTATACTATGACTTTTTTGACCGATTTTGGACGTCATACTATAGTATGACTTTTTTGACTGATTTTAGACGACATGCTATACTATGACTTTTTTGACTGATTTTGGATGACATGCTATACTATGACGTTTTTGACCGATTTTGGACGACATGCTATACTATGACTTTTTTGACTGATTTTGGACGACATGCTATACTATGACTTTTTTGACTGATTTTGGACGACATGCTATACTATGACGTTTTTGGGTGATTTTGGACGACATGCTATACTATGACGTTTTTGACTGATTTTAGACGACATGCTATACTATGACGTTTTTGACTGATTTTGGACGACATGCTATACTATGACGTTTTTGACCGATTTTGGACGACATGCTATACTATGACTTTTTTGATCGATTTTGGACGTCATACTATAGTATGACTTTTTTGACTGATTTTAGACGACATGCTATACTATGACTTTTTTGACTGATTTTGGATGACATGCTATACTATGACTTTTTTGACTGATTTTTGACGACATGCTATACTATGACGTTTTTGACCGATTTTGGACGACATGCTATACTATGACTTTTTTGACTGATTTTGGACGACATGCTATACTATGACTTTTTTGACTGATTTCGGACGACATGCTATACTATGACGTTTTTGACTGATTTTAGACGACATGCTATACTATGACTTTTTTGACTGATTTTGGACGACATGCTATACTATGACTTTTTTGACTGATTTTGGACGACATGCTATACTATGACTTTTTTGACCGATTTTGGACGTCATACTATACTATGACTTTTTTGACTGATTTTAGACGACATGCTATACTATGACTTTTTCGACTGATTTTGGATGACATACTATACTTTGACTTTTTTGACTGATTTTGGACATCATACTAAAGTATGACTTTTTTGGGTGATTTTGGATGACATGCTATACTATGACGTCTTTGACCGATTTTGGACGACATACTATACTATGGTGTTTTGGTGTCATTTAGGACAACATACTATAGTATCTGTCTACAAGGTTGGTGTAGTGGTTAATATTCTTACCTCTGACACGAAAAATCCGGGTTCAAGACCTGGTTGAAACCAGTGCCCTCTACAATCCTTAGATGTGTTTCGTCATTTTGTACGACATACTATACTATGACTTTTTTGGTGATTTTGGACGACATACAATACTATGACATTTTTGACTGATTTTGGACATCATACTAAAGTATGACTTTTTTGGGTGATTTTGGATGACATGCTATACTATGACTTTTTTGATCGATTTTGGACGTCATACTATAGTATGACTTTTTTGACTGATTTTAGACGACATGCTATACTATGACTTTTTTGACTGATTTTGGATGACATGCTATACTATGACTTTTTTGACTGATTTTTGACGACATGCTATACTATGACGTTTTTGACCGATTTTGGACGACATGCTATACTATGACTTTTTTGACTGATTTTGGACGACATGCTATACTATGACTTTTTTGACTGATTTCGGACGACATGCTATACTATGACGTTTTTGACTGATTTTAGACGACATGCTATACTATGACTTTTTTGACTGATTTTGGACGACATGCTATACTATGACTTTTTTGACTGATTTTGGACGACATGCTATACTATGACTTTTTTGACCGATTTTGGACGTCATACTATACTATGACTTTTTTGACTGATTTTAGACGACATGCTATACTATGACTTTTTCGACTGATTTTGGATGACATACTATACTTTGACTTTTTTGACTGATTTTGGACATCATACTAAAGTATGACTTTTTTGGGTGATTTTGGATGACATGCTATACTATGACGTCTTTGACCGATTTTGGACGACATACTATACTATGAGTTTTTTTGACTGTTTTTGGACGTCATGCTATACTATGACTTTATAGACCGATTTTGGACGACATGCTATACTATGGTGTTTTGGTGTCATTTAGGACAACATACTATAGTATCTGTCTACAAGGTTGGTGTAGTGGTTAATATTCTTACCTCTGACACGAAAAATCCGGGTTCAAGACCTGGTTGAAACCAGTGCCCTCTACAATCCTTAGATGTGTTTCGTCATTTTGTACGACATACTATACTATGACTTTTTTGGTGATTTTGGACGACATACAATACTATGACATTTTTGACTGATTTTGGACATCATACTAAAGTATGACTTTTTTGGGTGATTTTGGATGACATGCTATACTATGACTTTTTTGACTGATTTTGGACATCAGACTAAAGTATGACTTTTTTGGGTGATTTTGGATGACATGCTATACTATGACGTTTTTGACTGATTTTGGACGACATGCTATACTATGAAGTTTTTGACCGATTTTGGACGACATACTTTACTATGACTTTTTTGACTGATTTTGGACATCATACTAAAGTATGACTTTTTTGGGTGATTTTGGATGACATGCTATACTATGACTTTTTTGACTGATTTTGGACGACATGCTATGCTATGACTTTTTTGACTGATTTTGGACGACATACTATACTATGAGTTTTTTTGACTGATTTTGGACGTCATGCTATACTATGACTTTATAGACCGATTTTGGACGACATGCTATACTATGGTGTTTTGGTGTCATTTAGGACAACATACTACAGTATCTGTCTACAAGGTTGGTGTAGTGGTTAATATTCTAACCTCTGACACGAAAGATCCGGGTTCAAGACCTGGTTGAAACCAGTGCCCTCTACAATCCTTAGATGTGTTTGGTCATTTTGTACGACATACTATACTATGACTTTTTTGGTGATTTTGGACGACATACTATACTTTGACTTTTTTGACTGATTTTGGACGACATACTATACTATGACGTTTTTGACCGATTTTGGACGACATGCTAGACTATGATGTTTTTGACCGATTTTGGACGACATGCTATACTATGACTTTTTTGACCGATTTTGGACGTCATACTATAGTATGACTTTTTTGACCGATTTTGGACGACATACTATACTATGACTTCTTTGACCGATTTTGGACGACATACTATACTATGACTTCTTTGACCGATTTTGGACGACATACTATACTATGACGTTTTTGACCGATTTTGGACGACATGCTAGACTATGACGTTTTTGACCGATTTTGGACGACATGCTATACTATGACTTTTTTGACCGATTTTGGACGTCATACTATAGTATGACTTTTTTGACTGATTTTAGACGACATGCTATACTATGACTTTTTTGACTGATTTTGGATGACATGCTATACTATGACGTTTTTGACCGATTTTGGACGACATGCTATACTATGACTTTTTTGACTGATTTTGGACGACATGCTATACTATGACGTTTTTGACCGATTTTGGACGACATGCTATACTATGACTTTTTTGACTGATTTTGGACGACATGCTATACTATGACTTTTTTGACAGATTTTTGACGACATACTATAGTATGACTTTTTTGACTGATTTTAGACGACACGCTATACTATGACTTTTTTGACTGATTTTGGACGACATGCTATACTATGACGTTTTTGGGTGATTTTGGACGACATGCTATACTATGACGTTTTTGACTGATTTTAGACGACATGCTATACTATGACGTTTTTGACTGATTTTGGACGACATGCTATACTATGACGTTTTTGACCGATTTTGGACGACATGCTATACTATGACTTTTTTGATCGATTTTGGACGTCATACTATAGTATGACTTTTTTGACTGATTTTAGACGACATGCTATACTATGACTTTTTTGACTGATTTTGGATGACATGCTATACTATGACTTTTTTGACTGATTTTTGACGACATGCTATACTATGACGTTTTTGACCGATTTTGGACGACATGCTATACTATGACTTTTTTGACTGATTTTGGACGACATGCTATACTATGACTTTTTTGACTGATTTCGGACGACATGCTATACTATGACGTTTTTGACTGATTTTAGACGACATGCTATACTATGACTTTTTTGACTGATTTTGGATGACATGCTATACTATGACGTTTTTGACCGATTTTGGATGACATGCTATACTATGACTTTTTTGACCGATTTTGGACGACATGCTATACTATGACGTTTTTGACCGATTTTGGACGACATACTATACTATGATGTTTTTGACCGATTTTGGACGACATGCTATACTATGACTTTTTTGACCGATTTTGGACGTCATACTATAGTATGACTTTTTTGACCGATTTTGGACGACATACTATACTATGACTTCTTTGACCGATTTTGGATGACATACTATACTATGACTTCTTTGACCGATTTTGGACGACATGCTATACTATGACGTTTTTGACCGATTTTGGACGACATGCTAGACTATGACGTTTTTGACCGATTTTGGACGACATGCTATACTATGACTTTTTTGACCGATTTTGGACGTCATACTATACTATGACTTTTTTGACTGATTTTGGACGACATGCTATACTATGACTTTTTTGACCGATTTTGGACGACATGCTATACTATGACGTTTTTGACCGATTTTGGACGACATGCTATACTATGACTTTTTTGACCGATTTTGGACGACATGCTATACTATGAAGTTTTTGACCGATTTTGGACGACATGCTATACCATGACTTTTTTGACCGATTTCGGAAGACATACTATACTATGACATTTTTGACTGATTTTGGACATCATACTAAAGTATGAATTTTTTTGGGTGATTTTGGATGACATGCTATGTTATGACTTTTTTGACTGATTTTGGACGACATACTATACTATGAGTTTTTTTGACTGATTTTGGACGACATACTATACTATGTGTTTTTTTGACTGATTTTGGACGACATGCTATACTATGGTGTTTTGGTGTCATTTAGGACAACATACAATAGTATCTGTCTACAAGGTTGGTGTAGTGGTTAATATTCTTACCTCTGACACGAAAGATCCGGGTTCAAGACCTGGTTGAAACCAGTGCCCTCTACAATCCTTAGATGTGTTTGGTCATTTTGTACGACATATGACTTTTTTGGTGATTTTGGACGACATACTATACTATGACTTTTTTGACTGATTTTGGACGACATACTATACTATGACGTTTTTGACCGATTTTGGACGACATGCTATACTATGACTTTTTTGACTGATTTTGGACGACATGCTATACTATGACGTTTTTGACTGATTTTGGACGACATGCTATACTATGACTTTTTTGACCGATTTCGGAAGACATACAATACTATGACATTTTTGACTGCTTTTAGACGACATGCTATACAATGACTTTTTTGACTGATTTTGGATGACATGCTATACTATGACTTTTTGACTGATTTTGGACGTCATGCTATACTATGACTTTTTTGACTGATTTTGGACGTCACACTATAGTATGACTTTTTTGACTGATTTTAGACGTCATACTATAGTATGACTTTTTTGACTGATTTTGGACGACATTACTAAACGCGGACATTTCTTTCACAATTATAAGACAACATACATTTTTTTAATAGTCAATGAGTGTGGTTATGGTTCCTTTAAACAAGCTCTAATTTTTCAGAAGCACTGTAGCAGAATATATCAGTATCAGAGTTGTGTCCTCAGTTGTCCGGCCCTCTCATCCCTCCTGCTGTAGTCCGGTGGTGTACAGGTAGGACACGGTTCCCGCCTGGATCTGAAAGGTTTGTCCCTGGATGTGGTGGTTGGAGATCTGCTCACTGGTCTTGCTGATGGAGATGGGCTGGCTGCTCTGGCTGCTGATGTGAATGGCCTGACTGTGTTGCTCTCTGCCCACCTGAGCGACCGCCAGCTGCTGGACAGGCTGATGCATGACCTGCAGTTGTTGGACGGGTTGCTGTGCAAGGTGGAGAGGCTGCGGAGGACCGTGCTGCGACTGCAGCTCCTCCATCGCCTCTTTACTCAGAGTGATAACGTGCATCTGCTCGGACTGCTGCGTCATCTGTCCCTCCAGCATACTGACAGTCTGAATCTGAGGGCTGTGGTCCACCACCGTACCCTGAGTGACCAGAGCCACATTCTGCATGTGTGCCGACGGCTGGGTGAGGAGGGTGAGACGGGAGTGGGCTGGTTCTGCCGCCTCACCCTCTGTAGTGATGATGCTAATCTCCTGGTCCTGACTTGACACAAAGTTAATATTGTTCACCACCAGCTGGATCTCCTGCTGGGAGCTGGACGGCAGCTGGTACTGCTGGAGCTGCAGAATGTTGGGCGTGTCATCCTGAGGCGCTGCAGAAGCTTCTGTGGATTCTGTTAACGTCACACTCTCCTTGCTGTGGGATTTAGTGTGGGTTTTCAGATTGTCCAGGCGAGTAAACGAAAGGTTGCAGGTAGAGCAGGTGAAGGGTTTCTTTCCCGAGTGTGAGACGACGTGTCGTCTCCTCGCACTGGGATCTGAAAACGACTTGTTGCAGATGTCGCAGTTATATGGTTTCTCACCTCTGCAAAAGGAGAAATACACCGTCATTGGTTAAAACTGAGAAGAACAAATTATAGTAGCTTAATATACAAGAGTACCTAATGGGGATGGCATGACACCACTTTTTTGTGTCTGATACAAGGCCAATAAAGTCATTTTACACCTTTTAAACCATTTCAAAGACATCATTCTCCAACGGTGTGACAAATATTGTTTTCCCATAAAGAAGAAAGAAACACACATGACATGTGCATTATGAAGCATGTGATATAAAAGATTTCAAATAGATCCAGTAACGTATTGGTTCATCCATAGTACCAAATCTCCAAAAATTACATTATTGTGAGTGAAATGGAAGAAAAAAGCTCATCCTGGATTTTTCTATCTTTCTTTCTATAAAAAAGTTCAAGCTCTGGGCATTTTGTAATTGGACCCTCTCACTGATGAAATAGCTAAAACTATTGTTGAGAAATGATATCCAGCCATTAAAAGTCCAGTCATATTGAAGTCAAATTCAATATTAAATGAACAAATGTCTCACCTGTGAATTCTGATGTGAGTCTGTAGTGTGCTCTTGGCTGTAAAACACTTCCCACAGATCTCACAGGTAAAGGGCTTCTCACCTGTAAAAAAATATGTTAAATTATTCTATTATTCACAGATAACCTATTATAACCTCAGCAATTCTCCTCAGACATGTTGGTGCTGTATCTGTTTTTACCTGTGTGAGTCCGCAGGTGTTTTTTCAGCTGAGCTGTGTCCAGGAATTTGTGATGACACTGAGCACATTCTGGGAACGATTTACCTTTAATTTATACAAATAAATAAATAAATAAATAAATAAATAAATAAATAAAGAAGAACCCACATTATTCACAATTTAAAGCGCAAAACATTTGAATAGATCTGCTGCTGTTTGAGTCTTACCTGTGTGAACTCTGTAATGACTTTTAAGTTGCTTTTTCTGAGTGAAGGACTTTCCACATTTATCGCAGTCGAAGGACTTCTCTTCTGTGGATACAAGTAAAAAAATAAATAAAATAACATAGTATATTAACTTTATGTGCCTATGTGATGACATATTTTCATGTACATGTTTTTATTTTACATGTTTGAAATAAAGAATTCATTCATACGATGTATTATTTTCTGATAACCACACAAATGCACCATTTGTGTGGTTATCAGAAAATAATACATGCAGAATACTAACTTGATCAGGATCCTACCTTTGTGGAGGTTCATGTGTTCTTGTAGGGAGTGTTTGGTGCACAGAGTCTTGGAACAGATGGCACAAACAAACGGCTTCTCTCCCGTGTGCTTGCGCTGGTGAACCAACAGTGTGTGCTTCTGGGTAAAACTCTTTCCACAAACCTGGCACCGGAATGGTTTCTCTCCTGGGGCAGAAATACAAAGAGTGTGTGGAATACAGTGGGGTATAGTGGAGTATGTACAGTATCACAGGCAGAGTGGTAACAGTGACATGTGGTTGATCTGATCAGTGCTGAGAGACAGATGCTAAGATCCTAACAAAACTTCTGAGAGGGATGCAGTACGTGTTCATTAACTTCAGTGGCAACTGCAGCCATCTCTTGTCCTAAAAACACCTCCAAAAAATGTCTTGTACCTTAAAGTTGTGTGTATTTCAGGTCCAGTTCAGGTCAAATATACTACCTTGTTTTATCAATTAAAGGGAGGTTTGAGTGGAAGATTCTTTTGTTTGTTACAATCTGCAGTCACTTTTCCACTATACAGTTTTAGCGCGACTCGGATGATGGCTGGACGAAACTGCCGTGACATTGTTTTATATGTGACACAAACACACAAACTTGTCATGAGCAGAGCAGTTGTTTTCGGTGTAACTGAATCATTAGAGTCAGTTAATTAAAAATAGTATTTCAGTACTTCCCGCATGACCGGAGTACAAACTCCATCTGACACAGGCTTTCAGCAGTGTTGTCGTTAAATACACCAGACTACAGATTTTAGACATTTCCTTGCTAAACTTTGGCGATTAAAGCACGTTTGCAGGATTTTTCAATGTTTTTAGCTGATCTACAGTTCGGCATTGTTCGGTTTGATTCATGTAGACTGGCAGACTGTCAACGTCCCATTTTTAGAATCTCACCAGAACAGGTACAAAGTTACAAAGCTACAAAGTAGCAGGTACCAGGTACTATCCCCAATGGAAAAGCAAAGTACAGTCAAGCAGAGTCGCGCTACAACTGTATAGTGGAAAAGCGCCACAATTCTTACACACTGGACCATTAATGGACTTAAAAGAATATGAGAGTGCTTACCTGTATGAGTCCTTTGGTGAATTTTTAAAAGAACATGATTTTTAAACACTTTGTCGCAGTCCTCACATCTAGCCTCTGTGTTTGGATATTTTCTTTTCCTTCCTCTTTTCCCTGGCTCTTTATTTACTACAGAGTCATGGTCCACTTTGTAACTCATGTATTTTACTGGAGGCCTGATTTTGCGTTTGCTCAGTCGGCTTGTGTGCCTTCTTGTCATATTATCTGCATCTTTTGGCCGGGAGTCAACATCTACATGATCAGTGTCCACATCATCGGCCTGGCTCTCCTCCAAACTCTCCCATGGTGAACTTCTCTCCTGCCGTTCTGTTGCCGGCACATTTTTCTTTGGTCGTCCTCTTTTGCGTTTTGACAGATGAAGCACCTCGGGTTTGTCTGCCTTTATCTTATCACCTCCAGCTTCTGCTACAGAGGCTTTGAGTTGAGTTGTGAGCACTTTGACAAGGTCATTGACTTCCATAAGATGAGCCGTGGCCAGGAGTTGCTCTGCAGTGCTCTCCTCCAGAGACACGTGGGCACTGTAGATGAAATCCAGCACTGCCGAAAACATGTTGGCTTCCATATCTGCCAGTTTAAAAGTAGACTGGCTAATGTGATCTTCTGACGTGAACATGAGGGAGAAGTACTCGCTGCTTGCTGCCAGCAGGGCTTTGTGCGCTCTGAAGTGCATGTTTTCCACAACCAGAGTGACATCACACAGAAGGTCCATTTTCCTGAGCTTGTTGAATTTGCTCAGGATGCTGTGCTTGTGTGAATCTGAATGAACAGCCATGGGAACTGAAGTCATGGCTTCAATAACAATCACTTCTCCTCCTCTTCTTAAAGAAAAGAAAAAAAGAATATGTGAGTCAATGAAGTGAACAATTGACTTTGCAAGTATGCATTTGGTTTTGCTTGGCTTATTATTATTCCTACATAATCCACGCATAGTAAATCATCTCAGTCTTAACCCTAATTAAAAATAAAAGTTTAAAAGGAATCTTAAATCGGTAAAGTGTGCGGCTTTTTTATCATAAATAAAAGAATACAGTATTTGCTTAGCAGTGAGAATCTGCCTCTCTGTTTTGCGGTAGGTGTATTACGGTAAGAGCATGTACACACACGTGCATTATTAATGACAAAGACTCAATTTTCTCTGAAATGCAGGTTGTAGGTAAAAGTAGTTATATTTTTTAAACCATCTTTAATTTATTACTTAATCTTTAGATAACGTTTGTTCCATTCAATGACAAGACAGTCGCCACACGTCATTACCGTAATGCATTGTGTAAACATGAATTGCAAAATAAAATCGGTGTTTTCTGAAGTTAAGACTCGTTTAACAACTGCAGTAGAAATGAGTCTGTTTTGTTACCTATTTGTGTTGTTAAATGCAACTTGGAACAACACGTTATTACACAAAACAGTTGTTTTTGTTTTGACTGCTGTGTGCGAAGTTTAACCTGCAGTTTAAACCCTGAGCGATACAAACATCTTCAATGTTAGCAAACAAGCTAACGACCGTCGCCTCAAATGATGTGCCCGCTGCTACTAGCCATGAACAGCTATCACGTCCTCAAACGTGCAACAGAACTATGTGGCACAGATCAGATAAGTGAAGGGACCGGTGAAACGAGCACAGTCCTCCGTGTATTTTTTAAACAGTGAGCTTTTAGGACCTTACCTTCGCTTCGGACGCCGTGAGAAGAGGACTTGAGAGCGAACAGCTTATCGCGAGACGTGCGGTTCTGACGAGATCCACCTTTCGCTGATCCACATACAAACTAGTGATGGGAAGTTCGACTCTTCTTACTGACTCGAATCTTTTACTCTCGGACAGTAAATTGAACTAATCTTTTTTTAAATCATTTCGTTTATTTCGTTCATTTTTACAGCGCTGTATCCCTCTTGTGGGCGTTGTAAAAAAGACCGCGGTTCTCAAACACTTAACACTGTAGGCAACATCGTTTGCTTCAGCTGACAAAGTATAATAAACAAAATGCCACAAGCAATTCCAACCATATGAAACCATTGTTGTTTAACAGCACGACAGTGACTAGGTAGCTGTCACGTGACCTGAGGACGGACGCTCGCTCAGCTGAGTGAATCCTGAACTAATCATTTCTGTTTCCTTTCCTGCTGAGCTTATGCAGCTGCCTGCCATCGTGTGGCGAAGGAATGTACTGCATGAAAATGAACGAATCACTCACTGAGATGACTCATTACTCCCGACTCATATAAAAGATTAGTTCATTTTGAACGAATCGTTCACGAACGACACATCACTAATATATACGCCGAAGACTTCCGTTCACGATAAACATTTAAATGTACTTGCAGAACTCGTATAGTGGTCGCGTGTAAGCGCAGCCATTTTGCTGGACGGTGTGTTTACAGGACCTGTAAAAACCAAAAAGACACACATTTACAACGACTGAAGGAGCAAGTGATCGAGAGGTGAGGTCGAGGAGGACGACCTTAATCGGTTAATTGCTACACGTATCATTGCGGTTCAACGTGTTGTTGAAATGTTATGTTATGTTTTCCTTCTTTCAAGTGTCACCACTAACTATCTGATAGTAACTTCAAAACAAATACACCTTACAGTTCATTGCAAGGTGAATATATTTGAGTTATGATTCCATAACAGATTTAACAGATGTTATTTGTTATTTTCCCTAGATTGTGGTTGATTGTTATTTATTCTATAATTATGGTATAAATAAACACCTTATGTAAGACATATTTAAAATATTTTTCCCTCAAAATGCATTATTTTATGTTGACTTTTCACTAACAAGTATCAAGAGTAAATATTAATAAGATAAAAATTTTAATGAGGCTCTACAACTTTAAGAAGATGGAAACAACTCCACTCACTTTTTTTTATGGCTGTGACCCAATTAACAGTGTCTTATGCAATCATTTTATGGGATTGATCCTTAGACTGTGCAGCCACTTACATTATTGAAGATTAACTTTTCATAACCGGTTGTGTTGTGTTGCAGTTTGAGACTCAACATCTGTCCACGATGAGCAGTGTCAGGGTCGTAGTGGTGGGAGCTGGTGTGGTTGGATTCTCCACTGCTGTGTGCATCGCTGAGGCTCTTCCTTCATGTTCTGTCACTCTGCTGGCTGAGACTTTCAGCCCGTACACCACCAGCGATGGAGCTGCCGGGATCCTGTTTGCTGCAAAGTTTCCAGGCATGAAAAAAAAAAAATCTCTCTCTTTCTCAGAAATCACATTTCTAAATTTGATATCGTCAGCGTACGTACACTGCTTAAGTGAATGTGCAGCATATATTGGAGAGGACTGATTTGACTGATTTTCTCCATCAGATATTCCCTTGGAAAGACAAAGACGCTGGTTCAAGGACACCTTTGATCACCTGCTGGCCATTTCTCAATCAGAAAACTCACCGGAAGCTGGAGTAATGCTGAGCTCTGGGTAAAAAATTTTAAAATAAGTACTCAGCCAGAAAAATTAAGAAAAGTTAAAGATGTCTTGGTTTTTAGTTGGTTTTGTTTTTCTTTCTTTTAGATGTCAGATTTTTAGGGAGGTTCCAGAAGATACAAAGCCCTACTGGTCTGACCTTGTGATGGGCTTTCGACGCATGACTGACCGTGAACTAAATCGGTTCCCCGATCACAAGTTTGGCCAGATTTTCACCACATTAAAATGTGAATGCTCAAGCTACCTGCCATGGCTGGAGAAGAGGTTTGTCCTCATCACTATTAAACCATGTTGTCATGTCAAATTTTAACCTAAAGTTTGGTATTTGGGGACCCACTTTTTCCAACAATAAATCCCCCTAACCCATTTGTGGATCCAGACCTTTTTCTCTGGGAATGTTGACCTTTGTCGTTGTTTGTTTTGTTTTTTAAAGGTTTAGAAAAGCTGGAGGTCAAGTGCAACAGAAGAAAGTCAACAATCTTCAGGAATTAAGCAGCAGCTACGACATCATCGTCAACTGCTCTGGTCTGGGCTCCAAAACGCTGGTGGGTGACGCTGAGGTTCACCCGGTCAGAGGACAGGTTCTCAAGGTGGACGCACCATGGGTGCAGCACTTCATCAGAGACGGAGACGGAAAGACGTACATCTTCCCCGGCATACACAGCGTCACAGTCGGTGGCACGAGGCAGGAGGGCGACTGGCGACTCGGGGTGGACGAAGGAGACACGAAAAGCATCCTGGAGCGTTGCACCAGGCTGGAGCCGTCGCTCAGCAAAGCCAAAGTTCTCGCCAAGTGGGTCGGTCTGAGGCCGAGCAGAAGAAATCCAAGAGTGGAGAGGGAGGGGATGCAGCTGCAGGGCAAGAGAGTTCCAGTGGTCCATAATTACGGCCATGGGGGCTGGGGAGTCAGTCTGGCCTGGGGCACCGCCCTGGACGCCATGAGGCTGGTAAGCCAGTGCCTTTATGAAATACCACTACAAGCTAAGCTGTAAAAGGAAGACCGCCACTAAACCCGAGTCTTTAACAAGTCATGATGCTGTAAAAACTAAGTCATTAAAAGCACTGAATTAAGAGGTCATCGTAGCTTTTAGAATGTTCAATGGCATTAAGACAAAACATGAAATGATTTGATTTTATTATGTGAAATTTGCTGCTTATGGTGGTGGAGACTTGCTGCTATTAGAGCCTGAGGTGAAGTATCACACTAAAGAGATTTGTGCCTGTAACAGTTGCCTTTGCTGTCAAAAAGAAAAAAAAGTAAGTCATATTTAATGATGTGAATAGAAGGGTGATTTACAGCCTTGCAAATGTTTAATAAAGCACATACAAACACCTTTATTAATAAAGGTGTAAAGGTGAATACTGTACATAAATTACTGATTATTCTTAATGCATTTGTTTTAACGAAACAAACTTTATATGCATATTGTACCTATGTGATCTTTTCCTTATTTCATTTACATGAAGAAAATGACAATAAAATTCCTTTATCAGGAAGACTTTGTCTGGAAACTCTGTTATTATTTAAGCTGCTTACTCTCTGAAACATTATGATGATCAATCATTAACAATGAGTGTCCCAGCGAGATGTGACCCATGGAACAGAATTCAGCCAACGTTCATTTCCTTCCATTGGTTTTCTTCTGTCTTCTGTTGAAGGTCATAATATGAAAACAGTTGGAGCATGTTTAACCTCAGTAATTCTAATAACCGCAATGAATAAGTGCCACATTTATTTACAAAATGTACTCTTACAGAATAGACTGGTCTGTCAATAAACATATCATTCACGTTCATGGCAGACTACAGTATTTTTAAATCTTCAATAATAAGAATTGCATTTCAAACCTCCAAAACCATCATCTAACAGCAGCTACCATCTTACTGCACTTTTCATGACAATAACTTTTCAGGAAGCGTCTCCTTTTTGAGACGAGCGTCCTGTAACAGCGGCCGTCTTGTCCTTTCTTTTCACTTTCAGCAGTCGAGCTTCACTATTGGCTGAAAGTAAGAAACTCCTTTGACCCTGTGACGACGCGTGGCCTGTGGAGTTCTCCACGCAGACGGTTTCTGTTAGTAACGGCTCTTGTTGCGAGTTTGGTGAGGATGACATATTAATGGGATGATTAGACCTTTGTGCTGGCACAGTGTTCTGCAGATTAAGGCCTGCGCTCTGTGTTGTTTTCCCTCCATTAGGAGCAAACACATTGCTCCCGCCCACATTCAAAGTCTCACACAGAGCATCGTTTGCTGCGGTTGAAGACGGAATATTGACCTTGAAATGGTTCTGCCTCCTGGTCTCCTCACTCTTGGAGCTCAGATTCCAGGCTTTTGGGTCGCTGAGTTTATTCCTCTGCTCTTTGTGGAGATCTGACAGGGAGAAGCAGTGCATCAGCGACTCCGGTGCTGGCTTCCTTCTCAGATCCATGCAGCTCTGGCTCCTAGCAGGGGCTCCACTGGGAGGATTAACAAATGATGGGCTCACGAGACCTAAGCTGTACTTAGGGGGTCTTAGTGATGGTAAGATACAGGGAGGGCATTCTGGTGGGCTGTGGGGTAAAATCTTAACCGGGCTGCTGAGGTTCAGGGTCAGAGTGAGGGCAGGCGGATCTGGAGAGGAGAGGCGGCTCGACTCGAAACCAGAGGAGGACCTGCTCACGGACGAAGATGTCTTTTTGTCCCTTCCTGGAAATAAACAAGTGCAGTGTGCACAGATGATTTGTGATATATGCGATCGACCAAACAAGAAGCAGAGCAGTCACACGCAGTGGCGGAAAATAGAAAAGAAAAGAAAGGAAAACAGGATCAAAATGACATGAACGCGCATGAATGGTCGTTGAAATAACAGAAGCAAGCATTCAGGTCTGGGGAAAGCATGAAGCAGTTTATTCCTCACGCTCAACCGAGACAGAAGCACATGACTTTACACCTGAAACGTGTCTCGTGTTAGAATGAGTTTAACCGCGTTTCACCCTTTTTAAAGATTTACAATTATACAAAATGCTATTATTTGAACAAGTACAATTATAGTATTTAGTCAATATTTTTTTTAATACATCTGCATGACGCAGCTTCCAGGCACATGATGAAAGATTGTGCAACATTATTATTTTTTTTTTTACCAGACTAAAAAAATATACACAAAAACAGCAAACATCTTGAGAGAAATAACACTATACACATGTGGCTGATTAGATATCGTTCCCTAATCACGTGACCGTAAGACATTCACATCAGCCCTCGTTTACAGCAAGCACAGCTCTTTGTTACACTTGGACAAGCAAATAATTGCAATGCATGTATGATAACATTTTCAATAAAGCAAGCATTCACAGTAAATATGCATACTGCAGTTACTGAGAAGAGAGCCGTCTCTCTATTTAAATCTAGAGTTAATTTTGAACACTCGTCAAACCGTCAGTTCAAAACCCACCACAACCCACACCTTCAGGTCTATTAGTGGAGGATCTACACGCTGCTCCACATTTAGATGTTACTTAGATGTTCAAGGGTGTGAAACAAGACGCTGCTCTCGTTTTAGTAAAGCTACTCGATCCATTACAATAGAGAACCCTGTGTTATCTCTTCTACATGTTGAATATTGTATATTGACAATGTAAGAAAGTCAGTTCAAACAAAAAAACTGTAGAAACAGAAGAAAAGTATGAAGATGCTTGGAAAAGAGAGAGCGTGTCAGAGTCTTTCGAGAAGTTGGTGACTTGGAGAAGAAGAGCTGAAGACAGTGCAAGTCTTTCTAGTGAAGGATGAGGCAGAGGAGGAGGAGCAGTGTTCACAGGTGACTCAGACTATCATTACCGTTCTCCAGGTTCTCGTTACTCTCGTAGCAGCCCGAGTCTCGCGGGGAATCTCCCATGAGTCCGCCGCGTCTGTCCAGGAGCAGCTTCTCCTGCGAGCCTCTGGACTCACTGCCTCGGTCTGGGTCGCTGCTTCCTGCGAGGCAAAAAAAACGTCAGCAGGGGGCGCACATGTCACAGTCACACGTTATGATCTGTGTGTTTGGATTGCTTTTAAAAAAGGCAGCAGGAGTTAACATCCAAAACATCACGTTCAGAAAAGGAACAAAGAAACAGCAGCTGAAACAATTGTTATATTATATATCACAGACCTACAGGATATTTAAAATGGAATCTTTCCTGATTTGACCATCTCTCCTTTTAAAATACCTTTAATTTGCCATGTAATATAATATAAATATGATAATATGTCTATGTGAAAAAAAAAAAAGTTCATGGCACTGATTACCTGACCCGCCGTCGTACTCTTGCAGCAGCTCCACAGCAGTGAGCAGCACAGCTCTGTGCTGGGGATCTCGTATGTTCAGCTCATCCAGATCTTCTTCCTCCAGCAACTTGAACGTGTCCAGGTCCTCGTAGCCATTGAAAAGGAAAGTGGGGAGATGGTCCTGTGGCGAGATGAGTGCGGGCGACATGCAAACCGTAGAAATTCAATATTCTGTATTTTTCTCATAATCCTCAAATGACCAATGTCAAACCCTCAAAAAGTTCAACATTTTGGGATATGAGAAGTCGGATGAAAAGATGAGGATGGAGTCAATGGACAGTTTTAGTATTTAGAAGACAAATTACTCATTTTACAGAATTGCATTGTTCCTTTTTAAAGGTCCGGACACATTAAGGGGAATTTATTGGCAGAAACTGAACACAGTATGACCCATAAGTATATATATGTGGATAAGTGGATAAAAAAATGTGCTATTTAAAAAATTCAAAGTTTAAGAAAGAAGGAAACAGCAGCGAGAGTGTGGGAGAGTAGAGAGTGTTGTGATATTTAAAATGAGAGTGATTACTTTGAGGTTGATGCGATCGAGGAGCTCCTCCACAGACGTGGGTTTGGGTTGCCGAGCCCTCCTCCTCCTGCGCGTCTTCTTGGGCTTCGCCTGCTCCTCATTCAGGACGTCCACGTATATAAACTTGAAGGTGCCGACTTTACCGCCGAGCATCCCCATCCACGTGCCCATCGGCGGCTTACTGATGATGTCAATGACGTCGCCGCTCTGAAAGATCAACACCGGCAAAGATTGAGTTTTATTATATATATATATATATATATATATATATATATAAAAAAGACATCCTGACGAGGTATTGTCTAGGTTACAGGACGGTGAAAGAGGGTCAGACCTTGAGTTTGAGAGAGTCGGCGTCATAGGGACTGGGTGTGAAATCAGTATGAACTACTGCACGTCCACAGAAGGGTCCGTGGTAAGGCAGCTCGTCCTCTTCACCGTCCTCAGACTTCACACTTTCTCTGTTGCTGTTGGAGGAGTCAGTGGTGCCCACTGTCTGACCACCTACACAAACCACAGCGGAACAATGAGGCGCTTCAGGACTTAAGCGAGGTCTCTCTGTTATTATTTGGGAATATTTCATAATCGGACTGAGTCGCCAGATGTTGCGTCGTTTTACACACAATGTTTGGACAGTTTCAGAGTGACTTCATGTCCTTTAAACAATTGTCTGAAAAACAACACACATCTGGCGTTCCGGGGTCAAACACAAGATAATCATTTTCATGAAGTACAAACACGCACTGTAAACACACACTGACTTACTCATGGAACTCTGTCCACTCAGTGAACTCCTCAGGCTTTCTACAGAACCTCCAGGCTTCAGTTTAGGTTTCTCCAAAGAGTCAGATTCTGACTGAGGTGAGTGAGGGCAGCTGGGAACACGGTCTGGACTTGACTGACATTCAAAAAAACAAAACTAAGCATGAGCCATGCATCGCAGTCTTGCACAACAACAGTACCACAAATAGACGCCTCCACACTGTGTATTCACCTGTTCACAAAGAGAGCTGTGGTATCTCTTTGATATGTGTTTCCTCATCGTCTCTCTCACAGACTTGACTTTCTTGCCCAGAGAAATACGTGACATTGGCGGAGACTTTAAAGCGTCGCCCACACCGCAGTCTCTGTGTGTGTTCTAAATTACGTAGAGGGAAAAAGAGCAGTCAATTACTTTAGTTCCAAGTCAATGAAAAATGCAAGACGACGGCGACGTACCGCGTGCTCATTGCCAGAGATAACGGAGAGCGTTGAGCGGTTAGTCAGGTCAAATCCTCCAAAACTGCAGGCTCTCTGTGAAACAAACAAACAAACAGACATTTACATTAACAAAGGACATTCGTACATTGGGAGGCAGGAATGGAGCCGAAAATTGGTGGTTGAATACTGTCAAAAACTATTCAGCTTTCAACAAACACGGCTGACTGGATTGTACAAAAAAAAAGGTCAAGTGTGTCATATTTAGGAGGGTCTACTGTCAGAAATTGAACATAAGTGTGTTTGTATGAGTGTATAATGGTTCTCAAACCTCACAAATACCAGTGTATGAGATCGGAGCTGAGTTTACACCACTGTATATTAACGTTGGCGATAATGGGATTACTACAAGAACTCAATGTTTTCTCAGCCACTGAGCCAGAGGATGCATTTCAGGTTTCACAAACTAATGTGACAACCCAGAATATAACACGCACTGGTGCAGGGCAGGCTGATGTGATTACTGCAGTAGACACAAATGGTTATGCAAGGATTTAATATCTATAATTAGTTCTAGTCTGTCAGTGGATTTTTAGTGAGGACTGCGGCATTTTAGGTGCATAAACATTCATTAGCTGAAATGGGGGCCTTCTAGGTGGACGGACTTCAGCTTGGAGCTAGACTGCAAGAGCAATCAAAATGAGTCATTCCTTGTTGCCCAATTGAGTGCAGTTGATAGATAAACGTTGACTGTTGTACTTTGTTTGTACAGTCGCGTAAGTAATGCACAAACGGCAGATTTACACTCCTCAGTGCTCACCCCATGGAGGCTGAGTAATTTGAGGTTACGGTGAGGCAGCTCCCCGTCCGTCACCGATCGAGCCATTTTGGTGTCCTTCTCCTCCTTGCAGACGTCCGTTTCCGAAATCGAAGAGCCGCTGCCTTCTCCTGCCTCCCTCGCCTCGCCGGCGACGCTCGCCTCCTGATGAACGGGGCTCTCGCTCGGCTTGCTCGAGGCCTGGAAGATTTTCTGGCTGCTGCAGGTGTCCAGGCTGCTGGAGGACGGGGAGGAGGGCGTCAGACTCTCCGAGTCCCTGTCATACACGAGCTGTTCCTGCAGTGCAGAAGCCAGGGAGTCCACGGGGCAAAGTGCAGGCTTCTTCAGCACGCCCGCGTACAGGGAGGTACTGGCCTCTGCACAGAATAGACCATCTATGTTTGGGCTCTCTGGGAAGGTAGACAGAGGAGAATGAATGAGAATAACATGTGATTTAATCAATACAAACACTTTCTGAAAACAAATGCTTGGTCAAACACTTATTCCATCCAGGACAAGTTCTATTTTTTCTTCTAAACTTGACCAAAGTCTTCAAACTCTGATGACTGCCACATCCACTTCATGAGGTATAAGCACGACGGTGTTATTCGTACCGTCGGCTCCAGTTCTCTTGGACTCATCGATTCTGATCAGCTTCTTCTTCACCTTCCGGGTCGAGTTGACCAGTCTGTGGAGTCTCCTGAACGTGACAGACTCTTCCTGTTCATTGTCTGACAGCTCGCAGGACTGATGAGACACAAGTCGGAATTGGTTTTTAGGAAACATTTCATCTTGATACACAGCTTTGCTCTGTATATGCAGTCTATCCCTTTTGTTCTAGTGTGACATTACAAAGGTTAGAAAGATGTGTACTTGCTGCAGATACTTGTAACCTAATACAAAACTGTGGCAGGAAACCACAGTGATGACGGTGAAGGCAACACAAACAGCATCTGTGCATCACAACAGACCAGAAAGAGCTTTCTATATGTGGGGAGATACAGATGTCTTGCAGCTCGGAAATCACCTTAACCATCAGTGGCTGATATTTCTCATACATTTGAAGCTTTTTATATTCTGATCTAAACACGATCATCAGTACTAGGGTACAATTACAATGAGTTGGTGTTTTTTTTTAAAATCGATTTTTAACAAACAACAAACTCAGTGTAAGAAGAGACGGCTTGTCAACATAACAGAAACCAAATGGGAGGAGATGACACAAACACTTCAAGGACGAGAAAGTGATTTGAAAAAAAAAACAACAAAAAAAAACACACGCAGAGCAGAGAGAAACAGTCAGGCTATCTGGACGAATGTGAAAAATGTGCCCTGAACCTGAGCCCCCGTAATCACCCCACCAACGCATAAAAGAGCTGCGACCTGAATAACACGGCCCTGGGCTGAATCAACCCACACACTACAACACAATAGGGGGTTAGCGCTTTGACAGCAATGAATAGACGTCCGCCCAGTGGCCTGCAGTTGGGAGAGCGCCCCGATCTACGGGGCTTTAGAGGGGCCCGGTTCACTGCTGGGACAGGGAGAGAGGGTAAAGAGAGAGATGCTGTCAACAGCTCAGCGGCCTTGGCACTGCCGGACCAAGAGTCTCTCATGCCTGAAGTGCCCTTAAAAGTGAGAGCGTAAAGACTTACGTTGCAGTTGAACGACTCATTTGTGTTGGGACTGGAGGCATCAGTCCATTCTGTGGGATCGGACCTGCAGGTTTGTCTGTTCTGTACCTCAAACTCCTTCAGCTGCAGAGGAAAGAAGACTCTTAAGACGATGTAATGTGGGAGGACTTACTTTTACTCTGTAATCTTTAACGTCTTTTATTCATAAACAGTCAGAAAAACTGTTATTATTAAATAAAAACATCCCCAAAAAATTATGCTTACATCCGGAGCTTGATCATACATTTTGGGATTTTTTTGAGAAACAGTGGGGTTAAAAAAAACAAAACAAGTCTTGGTCAAAGCAGATATTTGATCTGGGGCCACACATCTCCTCCCCCCACCCCTTTATTTATTTATTTTTTGAAATAAACACTTAGGAGTCATGACTACGCACCCGCGCCAGGGCTTCCTCTATAGAAATCATATTCTCCTTCACCATCATCATCAGCTGGATACGCTCTTCATCACTCATGGTGATTTCACTGGCTACAAAGCCAACGCCATCACCTGTGAGAAACATAACAATAACGACATAATCAACACAACACGACACAGCAAACTGCTCTCAAGAGTGATTTTATGGACTTGGGTTTCTTTTTGTGTTTTCATTGAACAAACCTTTTGCAATCTGACGCATCACTCCTTTCTGCGACTTTCGGAAACTCTGCCAAAAAGACTTGTTCTTTCTCTTTCCGTCCGATTTTCCTGCATAGTGACATTCAGTTCAGTTTCATTCAGAGCAGAAAATAAATCTAAAACCACCTCAACTACAAGATTCAACAACAGAATTCGATAAACGAAACAATATAATAGATTGAACAATCACTAATATAGTAATAGTATGAGTAAATCAAATCAACCTTATATTTTCCTGTTATTGTAACATTTAAATTTACCTCCTGATGATCCATCGTCAGAGCTCGATCTGTGCACAGGATACCTACAAAAAAGGGTAAAAAAAAAAGAGAAGAGAAAAACAAATGAATTTGAATTGTTCAAAGTGGGAATCACATCCCCGAAGCAGCACATTACCTTTTTTCAAAAGTTACTTTCTTCATCTTCCCACACTATCTCACCATCTCCCTCACCATCTATCCTCCAAACATAAAAAAATTAAAAAAATATGAAACTAAAACTAAATTTAAAAAAAATCACAAACTGTCCTTGTGACAGTGGCGACACAGTGAAAGGCAAATCAAAGTCGTCAAAATAGATGAAGAAGCTCGGCTGCTCTTGGCTGATGAACAGAGGTCAGTGCTCTCCGGCCGCCGCAGGAACAATGAAGTCTTTTCATGTCCAGTCGAGGTTTTGCAGCAACAGCAGCACTAACGTGGCCTCTGCATTCCCTGCACACTTTCACCCTCCCTCTTTCTCTTCATCCGCTTGTCTGTCTGTCTCTTGCTCTCTCTCTCTCTCTCTCTCTCTTCATCTCTCTGGGCTGTTTGTTGTGTATAACTGCGTCTAACATAGTTGCTGCTGGTGCAGGTCATTCTGTCTGCACCCAAAGTGGGTGTTCCTCACCACAGATGCATTAAACACTTTTCATATTCTCTGCATGGAAATGCATATAAATTAATGACACCAACAGATGAGTCATCTCAACTCAATAACTCATCCAATAAACCAATTTATTGCTCTGGTTATTCAGCAAATCATCAGTTACTAATGTGTATTCTCCAGTAGTAATTAAATATTAACACCCCACAGCGTTTCAGATGCTATCATCACCAGCGGTTTACAGTAACATGACACCCACTAATGCTATAACCATGCAGTTAACTTGCTTAGTAATCTCTGCCACACAAGTAGAATTAAAAAAAAAGTTAACTATTTGAAAAAAAAATTGTTCCACAAAATAATTGAATAAATGGTTAAAAAGGACAAGAAAATACAAGCTAAATGTATTTTATTTTATATAAGTATTTAGTTACTGTAGCATCAGCTTTCTACTGCAATATTTATTGGTCACACTAGGGGGCAGTGTTTGACTTGCCCCATGTCGCTTCCACTGTATAAAGACCTTTAAGACACAGATGTTGCTCAATGTCCAAGGATGTGTCTTTTTCACAGGCTTAATCAAATCATTATGTGGCTTTATCCTTAGTCATAATGAAATATCTTTCATCTCAGTCAGCTTTCCAGTGACAAAATATGAGTAATCTTCGAAAATCCTTCAGACGAGACAATGGAGGGAAGGAAGGAAGTTTAGAGGTGACACAGAAACGCTTCATAAATGTGACTGACGGGCAGGAGGAAATGCACATATTTCAAAATGTATTTATAAAGCAAGTTCACACAACCGAGGTTGACCAAAGTGCTGTACATAATCGCATCAATAAAACAGCAGAGACATAAAACAATAGAAACACCATAGTATATTGCACCACAACACAATGAAACGCACAAGAAACAGAAACTGGAGTCTAGCTCAACGTGAATTGAATGCCACGGAGAAAAAGTATGTTTTTAAAGACAATTTAAAAGTCTGGGCACATCTGATGTGCCAGGGCAGGCTTTTCCAAACCAGAGGAGCTGCCACTGCAAACGCTCCGTCACCTCTGGTCTTTAGTCTGATCTTAGGGACTCTGACTGTGGTGTGCAAGCTCAGCAGTTCAGCCAGATACTGAGGTGCTAGCCCATTTAAGGATTTAAAAACAAACACTAGGATTTTAACGTCTATCCTAAAATGCACTGGTAGCCAGTGGAGCGAGGGGGTGATGTGACCATGTTTACTCGGAACCAGTGAGGAGACAAGCTGCAAACAATACATCAGTGGTTCATCTATACCAACATACAGTATAGGAGAGTTACAGTCATCTAGCTGTGAATTATAAAAACATGGATTACTCTCTCCACATCTTTTGGAGGAAGGTAGCCTTTGATTTTAGCTAGAAGCTTGTTTTTATTTGTTTGTCAAATTTAAAAACACAATCAATGGTCACACCAAGATTTTTGACAAATGAACAGATATTAGGGGAAAAGAGGCAGAGAAGACCAGTGGCACAGTCAAATATAACGGTCTGAACTCAGTCTTGTTTCCCTGTTCTTCATTTAAGCAATCTAGCAAAGGCTTAATGGAATCCATAACATATTATTTTAATGGCAGGTAAATCTGCACATCATCAGCAAATGGTGATTTTATGAATCAACCCTAATGGCAGTGCATATACTGTATATAATAAAAAGCAGATAAGGCCCAAAATGGAACCTTGTACGACCGCAGAGGTGAGAGGAGCCGTGGCGGAAGAGAATTCACCTAAAATAACCAATAAGTTCTGATCAATAAGGTAGGACTGGAACCATGAAAAGACTCTTGACATGATAACAGGATTCTGTGATCCAGTGTGTCAAGTCCAGAAGCACCAGAACAGCAGAGCTACCAGAATTAACAGTTGTAATAGATCATTATTGACTCTCAGGAGGGCCGTTTCAGTGCTATGACATTGTCTAAAGCCAGACTGAAACTAGTCATTGACAAAAACCACTCAGACAGGGACGGCAGTTTAGAGATCTTTGGAAATCTACAATGGTAAATGAAAAGTACAATGGGCCCAACAGTGTCTAAGACAATGTTGAGAGTGACCAAGTGAAGAGAAAACATTTGGTCTATCAAGAAATCTTGAAAAAAATGGCACCAGAGGAGTTATCACAAGATTAGACATAGAGTCCATTTTAGCAACTTTAACAGTTCTCTGGTATGTTGAAAGGCAGTCATGCAAAGTTTGAAGAGAGACGTGGAGTCTGTCTTTTTTTTTTTCCATTTTCTCTCAGCACATGACTCATAAAAAAGTCATCAGTGAACCCACAACACAGCTGCTCTCCTTTATATTTAGTATGACCTATTTTAGCACATACAGATACTCATGACGGTCTCACATAAGGTCTCGTCTCAATGTATAGTCTGACATGTAGCTCTACAAATGCTTTAAAAATAATAATAAAAAAAGAATGTTTACTGAATGTTATTGTTACCTTCTTTCAGTCTCTGGAGTTGATGTGGCACTGGTGAGTCCAAGGGATTCCTAAAAAAGATACGTGACAAAGATAAGTGACAAAAGCAAAGGGGGGAAAATTACAAAGTAGACAGATCATGCAGAGTGAATCCATTAAAATAAGGGGCGAAAGAAAGAGGAATTTCACTTCCATGAGTATTTGTAAAGTGGTTAACTTTTAAATTACAAATGTCATTACTTGGTAGCAGAAACCCAAACGTTCCTCTGGTCACATTTTTCAAATATTTCAAGAAGTGCTCTGCAACATTTGAGAACCGTCTCGAGGTCAGCTCTCCGCATCACAGCCAGTCAAATGTTATTCTTTAGTATAGTTTTACTCAGGATTGTCATGACTAGGCAATTCCTCAGGCCCTTATCGGCCCGTCTGCTGACGCACGCAGGAGGAAGCCTCCGCCCCCCTGGGATCTGACACACTGAGAGCTGGACACTCACCTGGATCTGAGAGCGGAGCTGCACTGATGTGGCCACTGAGTCAAGTTTTCCCTGAAAGACACAGGAAGAGGAGTAAATTATAGTGTCATCACGACACGGAAATAGAAATAATTATCAGCTGACTGCAGCAGCCAGTCAACATTTTGGAAATGACACCAATTTTGGTTTCTGCAATGGCTGTAAGACTAACAGGTGTCTGAAATTTCAGCATTTCTGTTTGCCTGGCATGCATTTGTGGCAAAGACATAGCTGAGACGACGAGAACGCGTTTTAGAGATGATGATACTGTCCGAGTCAGGGTAGCTGTTTTCTGCAGTTTCTAGACCTAAGTGAAGTGTGGCTGTTTACTCCACTTGTTGAGTGCTGAATATTTACCATCTCTGCATTGTGCACTACTTTGCGCTTCCGCAGCTCCTCCATTCTGTCACACACGTCACTGAGGGAGGTGCCGTAATACTGAGAGTATTCCTGAGCCAGGTCATCAAGGTTCCCCACTGAGCCATCCTGCAACAGATAAGAAGTCAAGCACACATAAACACAGTGAGGAGCAGAGCCCAGAGGAGGGGAAAACGACATCCCACAGATACTGAACAAGATGCCAAACAGTAGGCCAACACTGTAAATAGTGACCACTGTCATGATAAGCCATTGTTTTAAGATCTTGTGTGGTGAAGCCCCACGCAAACAGCCTGGAAGGGAAAGATAAAGCACCAGGAGAGTAAAAGCCTCAGAGACATCCTGCTGTGATATTGACTTCATGGGGTCGTTGTCTTCCTGCCCACTGACCCATTTCACCTCCTCAGCCCCACTCAGAACCGACCCCCTTGCCAGAGGAAGCGCCGCGTGACGCATCTGCGACCCTCACTCCGTTCTCCTGGAGTAATCGGGAGGCCGTGGCTCAGTCTACCGTAAACTACAAGACGCAGAGTCACTCAGTCAAATGAGACAAACCTCTGGAATGTAACCCCTTTAAGTTTCCTATCATTGTGTGAGCTGAAGTTATGTGCTTTTTTTTTGTCATGTGAGAGATAAATTTTCGCTGAATTTCATGACCTAGTGACCTTTCAGGCCAGAAGCAACACAGTGGACTGGTGGCTCAAATTCACCTGCCAGCTGCATCTAAATCAAGAAATAAACCAAAACAGGAAAAGAATACACGGTCTACTCTGACCCCCTTTCATACACAAGTAGTAAATTATTGTTAATAATATAACATTATTGAGCAGACCCACTTTAAAGAGTAGTTCATCCAAACTTAAACTGTGTTTGAGACATTATTTTATTTTTTACTTTTGAATTAAATCGTCCCCATGATTTCTCATGCTCAGTTTAAGTCGTGGTAAAATATTTATTTTCTTATTTATGAGGTTTGTTTATCTGCTCAACGACAAGTAATTTTTTTTACCATTTTTTTTTTTTTTAACTTGTAACCCTTTTAGATTTCTGATTGTATGTGTGTGTATTGGCAAACATCTGGCGATACGATACATATCTCGATCCAGGGCAGATCGGAATCCTAAGCAAGGCTTTCCCCACAAAATAGTATGTTAAAAGCACTCGTGTGAAAATAAGACAAACAATATACAGTTTTCTTTGTCTCGTGAGAGGAGAGGAAGGGGGGGGAGAGAGTTTAATGGTTAAAAGCCTGCACCAAATTAGTAGCTGGAGGCTTAGATACAACACAAAACCAACATTAAGAACATTTTCTCATGTATTGAAACAGCAAGTCAAAGAATTGATGCCATGAACCAATGCAATATTTTGACGTATTGATATTTTCTTTCAAAGCGGTTCGGTAGATCAGATAACGATCCGTCCTCAAAGCCTCTCGGGTGCATTTACACCTGTACCTACAAGTGTTCAGGCGCTGCCCGATTGCAATCCGATCACAGAAAAAGCATTTTAATGCCAGGTGTGAAGGGAACCCTAGGGTTAGGGTGTGTTCGTGTGGGTGCATGCATGGCGATTGATGTGGCAGGGATAACTGGGGAAAATGGAGTTGGATTGACCCGAGCTGAAATGAATTTGCCTCTTTTAGTTATATTTTCTGCTGCTGTGTAAATGAATGACTCACACAAACAACTCAAGACACTGCCAACTAAAAATGAAAACAATGCTATTGTGAGACACACACAGCATACATCATTCTGTTCATTACTTCTGGCTAAGACTGTGGAGAAAAAAAAAACACAAGCTGGGTCCAATCTTCAGTAAAAGTAACACAGTTAACCATTTAAATGCATATTACGTTTATTACGCTTAAGTCATACCATAACCTGAAAGTAGGCAAACGTGCCTGCTGAGAACAGTCCTCTGCAGTGAAATCCGATACTGTGGTCTCACTTGTCTTGTGGCATGATGGACTGTGACTAGCTTAACTGTCCAGCAAAGAGAGCCATTCATTTAGTAAATGACATGCCCGAGGGTCAAAAAAAAAAAAAAGGACTGAAAATCTGGCTGCTTTTCATACAGTCAAGAAAAGAGGCAGAGGCTGAGTGAGAAGCTGTGCACTGTGCCTGCCTACAGCAGCTCTTCTGCCTCAGACAACCACTGATCCACATAAACAGCCTATTGTGACAGAGCCACATGATATTGAGTGCTGATTAGACACAGAGCGTGTGCATGCGTCCTTGTCACACGTGAGTAGCTCACCCAGCTTCGGCATATGGAAAACAAAACAGACCTAAAGGACACGGGCTACGGTCTTGCGCTAAGACGCCTCACAGAACTGCTTGTTTTGGGAAAATATTTCAGCGTGCCGTCTCCAAATTAATGGTCTCCACGCCAAAACTCCAGCATGAGACATAAACCACAGAGGCTTAAAGAGGAGAGTGTGGTGTCACATTTCTCAGGCGCTGAGCATCTCAGAAGCAGACAAAAGATCTGCATGCCCCGAAGGCCCAAAGTGTCTAATGAGTGTTTTTACAGATACTCTGTCCTGTCTCATCCTTTCTTGTGACAAGAACTGGGTCATAAAGTTCAGAATATCATAACTATGACTTTAGGCTGCTTTGAACTTGAGGTGCTTCAGGCAGCGCCGACATCAGACTTTCACTATGAAGCATTTTACGAAGTTCATTTAGAATTAAAGAAGACTATTGTAAGATTATTGACAACTGCTCAAATATCTTGACTTAATAAACAAAAACATACATGTTGATTTAGAACCTACATTCCACAGTTAAAATAGGAGCTTTTTGATTAATATAACTAAATGCAAATTTGGTGTCAGAGGCTAAATGTATCCCAAGTTAAAAAACAGTGAGCAAACACGTTAAACACACGTACTAACTAGATTATTTGCCTTGTCATTCATCTGTCAATCAAAGTTCACAAACTGTCGCTGCATGACTTAAGTTAAGCCGAGAATCCCATTTACTAACCCATGACAAAGAACTGTAGATGTCGCAAAACAGAAAAATTATGTTTTAAAAGCACCGACTCTCATACGGAAATTAAAGGTTTAATTAAACGACCGAAACCCAAAATCAAGCTCATGATGCACTCGTGAAGTTTGTCCTTTCAAACAAAGCAGTACGAAGTGAGAGTTTCCCCCAAGGGCTCTTCATTAAAATACTGGCTCTCTAACACAGGACCACATCCCAGTTGCAAACATAAAAATACACTCACCACAAACCAGGATCTGGCTGCCCAACAGTACAGTAGCTACACCAGTAACTCGCTGCTCCTCGCCTCAGCTCCTCCACACTGTTCTGAGTGAAGAGATTTTGAAACTCAGCTCAGTTCACTGAGTGGAGGACAAGGACATCCTGAAGTGAAGGGGAGGGGAGTTTGCCACTCATAAGTCAGAGGGAGTTTGGTTGAGGGAAGGCTGGGGGGTTGCAACCACACATGACGCTGCTGGGTGGGGCCGCTCCGCTCTCTCCAGCTGTGGCCCACAGGGACTGGCTGACTCACACGTTCAAATAAACCACCACCTCTGCGTGAGTGTGAGCGTATGTCTGGGTGTTTATGTCTGCGGAACGGTTAAAGCCGTGGCTCAGGCCAACATTGGTTTCAAAAGTGATGTTAAATATTGACCAGTTTTACAATCTAACTGTTTTCACTTTCAGTTGGCAGTGCCACTGCTGAGAGTTGAACAGTTTGTGGGCAGTTTTCCAATTTATGCGCAAAGGCTCTAAAACACCAGTTGGAAAAGTTACTATGTGGTTTGTATTAGTGAGTGTATCATTTATGACTAATGACCTAGAGGACTTAGAACCTTCACAGACAAAGAAATAGTTAATACTTAATAATCATGAGAAACAAGGTGGATATGCAGGAGGTTACTCATTATCGTCTCTGCCTGTTCTTCAACAACCGTATATACTGTACTCCCCTGCACATAAATTAGTCACTGTCTGAATTTTTTTTTTTGTCCTGAGCACTAAGAGACGCCTTTGCACCAGCAGATGGCGGCAAATATCTTTCAGCCACTTACTGATGAGTCAACAATGAGTGGCTGAGTGATATTGGACGAGATACTTTTTCTTCAGCCTTAACAATGTGTCGACAAGAAGTCCTCTGTGTACTAACAAACGACTTATTGCTCAGTTGACCCCTGCAGCAGACAAAAACAGAGCCCAAAATAAGCAACACCAATTAGAGGTTCCTCCTGCGTGCTCCGCTATAAGGATTCTAAAAATCAACTTTCCATATCCTGAAGGTATTAAGTAAATATCAGGGTAGTGACCTCATTTACTTGTGGTATTAGTGAGATTAAGCGTGGAGAAATAACCCTCAGCATCTTTGTCTAATCGTGACCCTGCCACCTCTAATCTTCATCTTTACCAACTGAACACAGGCTCCTGAGCAGCGAGCAGAAGCAGCAGGAAGCGACAACACAAGTGTCAGATCTGCGGCGGGAGGCTGCAGATTACGATGAGCTGCAGATGGATGCAAGAGGCGGAGGGGTGCGTTCGGCGCGCGGTGCCAAAGGGCCCCGGCAGATCATGCCGGAAAGGGCAGCTTTCCGCCTGGCTTCACAGCGGTGGTCTGCACGTCACCTCGGAGCACAGGAGGAGCTGGAGATGGGACGCCATTCCTCCCCGTCAGGCAGCCCTCCTTTGCCATCACCATCGAGTTTCCGCTGCTAATCTGAGCTTTGATCCCCGCAGAGATCGCTCTGCTTAGCGTATATTGGTGGCATCAGAATCACATCACAGAGTCTATTCAAGTGTAGTTTTAAAGTGAAATCTGTCAAGCCAACCGTGTGTCTTTCATGTTTTAGTTGCTCCACCGAGGTTTTGTAAGCCTTACTTTTCTCAAAGCAGGGAGAGCAAAAATATGATTTAACTGAAATTGAATATGACAATCAAACAATGCCGACTTATCAAACCAAGAAGAGTTGAAGACACTGTAAGAATTAGTTTCTAGTCCATGTAACGCCAGTAACTATATCCACAGAACAGTCATCTGCTTGACCATATTTTGTACAGTTCATACCAAAACTACAATATGAGAATATTTAAAAAACATTACATATATTCAGTCGCTTTCTAATCGTCAGATTTTACATTTTAGCTCTTAGTTAAAAATATATAAGACACATTTTACACAGCTACACATAACTTTTATATGCTGCGCAAAGCCTTTTCTCACATGCACAAATTATTTCTGCAAATTTATTGTCATAATTAGTGACATTTCTTTCGTTTGTCCTTGTTTCATGGACATAAATTAAGTTTTGCTTCCCACATTCATAAAAAAGGTGATATACAACTGCAGCAGCAGCCTGTGTGGTTACTGAGTACATAAAGCTAAGAACATGAATGACCTTTATCTGACTCTATACAGTGCTCCCTACAGAGAAACAAGGAGAAGCAGTGGTGGAGCCTAGCCACTCATGCCTGAAAGGTAAGTGATTTGTGACAACTCCCAAATGAGAGTTTGACAAGGAGGGTCACATCATGACATGCACGGTGTCAGTCACACATACACACACTGCATATAGAATACCACAACTGCATTAGCGAGCTCCGCCATACGCGGCTCTAACTCCACTTTCCATCCCGTCAGTCAGTCACTGAGCAAATCTCTTTCCCTGCTGACGGTGACAAAAGACTTCCTTCAGTGCATTTAATGCTCTTATTCTGAGTGGAGAGGCCCACACACAGAGTTTTCACAGGTTAAAAGCATCCACTCCAACGCTCAACACAAACCAGTGAAAATAGGTACCGACTGATTGATGTGATCGATAATGCCGCTTTTTAAAGATGAAGGATGAATGGAGATCACGCCAGTATGGGAAACCAGATAGGGGGGCCAGATTAAAAAAAGAACACAAGTGGAACTCCATGGGAGATTAAATGGGCAGACAGGAGGCACAGACCAAACCCTTTGTCTTCAGCTCTAAATCTTGCAAATCTGATGAGGATTTTTAAACATGAACTACATTCATATTCAGGAAACAACAACAAAAAAAGCCTAAACACTTCATTTGGAAATATATATATATATATATATATATATATATATAAAAATACACAGTATATTATCCTGTCTATTATTGCACCCTTTGCATTGTGCCGCATCTCAACTTGTTTTGAAGCAGCATTTTAAATTGCCCCCCCGACATTCAAGCATGTTTAATTCAACAGTTCAAAGATCAATTGCTGAATCATCTCCTTCAAATTTCAATTCAATTACATGCATGGAAATCCGCGCATGCATTAAAGCGCCTCAGAATGACAGTGGCCTGTGGACTGTTCCCGTTCCTTGGAGCATGTTTAATTCATTGGTGCTGAAAACAAATACAGAGTCCTCCCTTTTTTTTAAATTTCAACACAGTCCAGCACTGGAAACACCATTTGTAATGGTAGCTGTGTGAATGACTCTGGCTTCAAAGCGGCCCGTGGATTGTTTCTATTACTTGGACCATATTTAATTCAAAGGTGCTGAAATCAATTCATGTGCTCACCCACCCCCCCGCCCGCCCCATGCTCGGGTAATTACACTTCTGTGACAGTGCTGCAATCCCCGCGAGAAATGACTGCCAGCTTGCAATGTCTCCGGCTTTATTATCAGCTCAACCGCTCAATCCTCCCAAGACGGACCACAGCACCCATGATCCTCCTGCCAGATACAATGAAGGAGTCAAGCGCTGCTGTCAATCAAAACACATAAGACCACAGGGGCCCCTGAATGAGGCCATTCTACGTGGTTTAAAAAACAAGTGAATTGGTCCAATCGGGAAACACTTTCCGAAGGGAAAACATGCCAAAGACACAGTCACTCAGCATAGCAACATTAGGTGGTGATAAGTTAGAGGACGAAAAGACAAAGACGAGACCCCTCAACTGAGATGTGACTGATGTAAACAGGTCAACAATGCGTGTCTCATGAATAGATTTCATGCAAACCGCACCGTTCTCTGGTGTCTGCTGTTGAATTTCATTCAGATGCAGAGAGTGCGTGGGACCTGCTGCTCCATAGACACAGATTCAGCCCTTCTGAAGACACAGGCAAAACTCTTATCCCACTGTGGGAACAAGTGTGATTTTAATCCAGAGCTGGCATCTTCACAAGGTTGAATCAAAACTGAATTCCTTAGCTTTCTCAGATGCAGCACGATACAGACATGGATGATTCTGCATCAATGCGCTTAAATTATAGTCATGTAAAATGACTTTATTATTTTCTATTTGTTAGAAGCTGCAGCTCAACTACAACGCAAAACTGTTGTTTTTTGGGAATAGAACATTAAAAATCTAATTTTAAACCAAATTGTATTCGGTTTTACATCTAGAGCAGCAACTAACGATTATTATCATAATCGATTAATCTGTCGATTCTTTTCCTGATTAATTGAGTAGTTGTTTGGTGCATAAGATGTCAGAAAACTTTACATAATTTGAAGCACACATTAAAAAGACATTTCCTCAAACATTGTCCTTTGGGGAAATGGGTAAAATTAGAAAGTGTTCCGATTATCACAAAATGGAAAATATTTGGATACTCTCTATTGGTTAAATAGAGAGTAAACACAAAAAAACAACTGACTGTACATAATATTAAGTCAGTCTAGAAACATATTGTAGTTTCATTATAAAATAGGGTTAGGGTTAGTTGTTAATACAGTGCTTTAGTCATTGTTACTAATCAAGCAATGTAGGGCTGCAACTAACAATTATTTTCATGATCAATTCATCTGTTTGTTTTTTTTTCTTAAATCAATCCATCAGTTGCTAGGTCCATTAAAAGGTCAGAAAATGTTGAAAAATGTTGCTCCGTGTTTCTCAAACCATCAATTTGAATGATTTCTTTGTTAATTTGGGCAAAGGAAACAGAAAAAAAAATAATTAAAGGAACTGAAAAATCTTCAAACTCATTAATTAATTATCAAAATAGTTTGACAATTAATTAAGTAATTCGATTAATAACAGATTCATTGTTGCAGCCGTGAAGAAATGATCGCCATCATCCTTCACTCGCATTTGTCCGTTCACTTAGATTTATTTCCTTTTTTAGATTTTATAACGGCGGGTCTTTTTCTGATCGAAATCTCATCTGCTCTCTGCCTTTCAGAGTAATGTCAAGCATCAATGGCCCATGGATTGTTTTTCTTGATTGAAAATCTCCTCCTCTCCCACATGTACAACCCCTCCATGCTGCCTTTGTCTTTTGCGCTCATTCGACGCCTTTAATTTTCTTATCTCTTTTGTCCCACGTTCCTCTCCTTTGTGTTTGTCTTTGGCCCTAATATGTCTCCTCCTTTATTTCCTTCAAACGCCCCAGACTACAGTCGGATGCCTCCATTTGCTTCATCGTGCATGAAAAAAGGTATTATCCCGTGTTATGTTATGACTCCCATTCTCACAGGTTCTAAATTATGACTGTGGATTTTGGA
This sequence comes from Solea solea, assembly GCF_958295425.1. Classification (NCBI taxonomy): domain Eukaryota; kingdom Metazoa; phylum Chordata; class Actinopteri; order Pleuronectiformes; family Soleidae; genus Solea; species Solea solea. Next base: position 7,898,448 of record NC_081151.1, read on the forward strand.
TATTGAAGGTGGATAATAAAAATAGATGCTTCAGACAGCGACTCGTGGTTTAGTGAAAGCCCGTCTGCTCCCGCGCGGGTCAATTAAAGGCCACGACAAAGATGAGGAGGAAAATGAGACGAGGAATTAAAAAAAGTAAAAATAATAATAACATGGCAGTAGCAGCAACATCAGGGGCTCATACATGTATTTATTCAATCATTGATGTGTGGATGGAGATGTTCCAGAAAAAAACGGCACTCATCCATCAATCAAACGGGGCAAAGAGCTTGTTTAAAATGCAGACTCAGACTTCAGTGATCCTCTCCGCCTCTCTTGAATGAGTAATTACGTGTGGAATGATGTAAATGACCCTTGTTTTGTTTACCTTTGAGACATGCACTGTTGGCAGGGGTTTGGAGCCTGCTAAAAGGAGAATACGCCGTCATTATAATTTCTTAAAGGATTTGCATTTAACTTTGTTTTTCTAGAATAGGGGTAGAATTTTTGAAAAATTGGGCTTCTCAACCTCAGTTTCCCTTTTTTTGTTACGTGCCCACCAGTGACACTTGGTCCAAGCCTTGGTCCGAGGCTTGAAACTGCAACGCTAATTCCGCACTTTTTAGACTCGTAGGGGGACGGACCTCATTCCCAGAATGTAAACAGTGTCCTCCATCTTTGCTAACAGTTACGCTAACAAAGGAACATGGGCACGTAACAAAGGAGAGAACGAAGATATTTCTCGAACGCAAAGCTAATTGCAAATTGGTGAAGTAATCCTTTAAATGACTAAAATAGCCAAGCCAAAGAATCTAACGTACGTGTCAACTGCAACAGTTTCCAACCCCCAAAGGTCAGGAGGGGTCATCTTTATTTCCCCCTGTCCGATCTGCAGGCCCGGCAGATAAAATACCCGTCACACAACTTCCTGTCATTCCTCACAGAAATGCAGATCCTGCATTCATCAGCAGCTATCACAAGAACACTCACATCCTTGTTTTTGTGTTCCCTTTGTTCAAAACAGGTAGACACGTTAATATAAAACACTGACCATCAGAGGAAGGTAGAGAAGAGGTCAGACACCAAACACGTTCCCATGTGTAAACACAGTGTTTCTGTTGTGACTGAAATGAAGAGCCGATTCTTTTAAAAGATGAAAACAGACACAGCTTGTTATTTTTTGGTGGGTGTGGTTCAGTCACCTTGACCCTAATGTTTTTCCATCACAAGCAAAAACATTCGTCATTTTTTTTCGGAGACTTCCAAGTCAGAAATGTCAACGGAGCACTTTTGTTTTCTGGTAACATGGAGCCCATCTGGGCACATTCTTTTTTATCTCCTTCCAGTCATTCATCCATGTAATTTCACTTCAGCAGCTGAGGCTACATGGAAAGACTGGCAAATTATTTATTTTACTCTCATCAAAAAAAGGGAAATAAGCCAGAAATAATTAACAACAACCCAACAGCTTGGACTGAGACAACTGACGGGAGCTTTAACTGGTTTGAGTCAATGGTGCAGCAAAATAGACGTATGATCATTTATAAAAGGTTAGATGTTTTTGGGACAGATGTTTGTAATTCAGTTTTAAAAATTTGTAAGAGCACCTGTTTTTGCTTTAATATACATAACCGGGATATACCAGTCAGAAAATGAAGGGACTGGAAGTGAGACCGTTACTTGTTTGACCATAAACTGTTTCCTCTGTTTTAAGAGAGAGAGCGATGTGGACAGATCATACATGCTGGCACAACATCAAAAGATATGGAAAATGACCCAAACATGACTCCTTTTTTTTCCTGGAACGCAAAACAGTTGTAGTAAATCTGGCAAAAATGTGTTTCGCTGACTGACACAGGTGCGAGGGTTGCCTACACTGAAAATAACTCACCGACCACATGGGCATCAGTCGCTCTGATACGGCGACAACAAGCACGGCAGATGCTGCTCATATGTTTTTAACAAAGACAGTGAGTAAGTGATTTTATCAGTTGAACAGTCAGTCATAGTCTCAAAGGGATTCCAGATTCTGGATCACCGCGCTGCATAATACAGGGTTCTACAACAGCAAAGCAAGGAAATGGGTAAAATTAGTGTTCTGATTATCACAAAATGGAAAATATTGGATGCCGGCAGGTGTTTTGTAAAAAAGGGTCACCCTAACCCAAAGGGTCACGAGGGGTGCTGTGCCAATCTCGACTGACATAGGGCAATAGGCCGGGTCACACCCTGGACAGTTCAGTTAAAACAACATTTCTGATAGTTTAAGCTTCTTAAATGCAAGTATTTGCTTCATTTCTTTGCTCTGGATAACAAAGAAGTCATTAAAAGTTAATCATTTTGGTTTGTGGACAAAACAAGACATTTGAGAACATCATCACTTCCAGGTTTGACGAACGCCGATCAACATTTTTTAAGGTTTTCAGATATTTCATGGACCTAACGATTCATCGTGAAAATAATCGAAAGATTAATCGATTATGAAAATAATAAGTGCTAACCACTACACCATAATCATAATCTTAAATCAGTCTTAAAATGTAGTTTAATTATAATATACAGCATGTACGGTGCTTGGTGGTGTTTTTGAATCGTATCACAGCACAACTGTCCGAGGTCACTCCACGTATCATACTGAAGGCTTAATAGAAACACAGCAGCTTAACAGAATCGTCTTAAGCAGTTTCAGAAGCTCAACGCCAAGTTAAATCAACACCTCAGAAAAAAAAACCAGCAGAGAAGCATTCGACTGCGTAGCACACTGTACCTAATAAACTGACTACTGAGCATGTATCGCCATTAACATGTCAGACACATATTCTCTTGTTTGATCGCTATATTTCTTTCCACAAGCCACGGGGGGGCATGTACGATGTCCATGATGGACATCGTACATGTTTTTTAGATGTAAAACCATGTCTCCTCACCAAATGGATGTCAACACAGATCCACTGAAATGCTGCAGGCGCCATCACATGGTAAAGAGAATAAGAGATGAGACAGCTATTTACCCAAAAACTGAGTAAAGCTGGAAACGTCAGAGTAAAGCCTTTTTTTTGAGTCAATAAATAAATTCAACACCCACGGGCGAGTGATGTTTGATGTTCTCGCATCAGACAACGTCACATGCGTAAAGATTATTTTTCATTCATAATAACCTTGTGATTTCTGGTACATAGGATGTAGAAAGACAAACATTAGAATTCAGGACGGAGCCTAAAAATATCCAAATATTATTTATAAGCCGTATCACTCAGCCTCGACTGGGAGGTACTTTGTCTCGTCCAAAGAGCAAAAGAGAGCGGATCATTACGAGCGAAGCAATTTCTAAAGCACAACTAAACTCCCTGATATATCCAGTGTGTAAAACTTAAATGGAGACCAGCCGTAAATATGTCGTTTCGCGGCTAATGAGATAATAGATGAGCACAGTCACGTTTCTCATATTGATTTTATGGGCCACCGCGGAGACCATTACGTGATTAATGTCTAATGGGCGTTGGAGGGGAAAAACTGCCTGAATAATGGACACGATGCATTTTTACGTGGACATAGCCTGGACAGTGTTATTAAGACAAGTACACAACGATGGAGAAGAGGACAGAGTCTCTGTGAAATGTTTTTTCAGAGTAATCATTTTCACAAACGCTCGATATGATAGGGTTGGAAAAAGTTTGAGAAAATATGTAACTGCACCGGTTGTGACAAATTCATTTACTTATCCACTTTGGAATAGGTTTAAAATGTGATTATGAATAAACCACATGAGATGCAATCAATACGTTCATTGCAGCTTTTGCCATTTGCTGACCTCATTGTCTCAAAGTTAAGATTCAACATGAATACAATGAATGGTTCAGGCGCTACAAAATAGAGAATTGATGTTTTCTTGAAACCCAAACTCTTTACAAGTCAACATAACATAACTTTTGCTGTAACACAATCCACTGTGGGGGAGCTTCAATAAAAAGCCAAGCCAAGAACTTCACAAATTTACATTCATGGCTGAACCTGTGCAGGTCTGTCTGTCTGTCTCATGTCATCCATGTAAAATCTCAGGTTTTTCTGCAAGGATGACTCCAGAGAGGAACTCTGAAAAGCTGGAAGTTAAATGTCAGCGGCTCTGGCCTCTCCTTTGTTTACTCCACTGCTTTTTACAAACAGATCTGCGGAACCTATCCTCCGTCTATTTCATGAAGAGGAGTATGATTTTAAAGTTCACTTCATCCGAGTTTTAACCGCGTGACCCGGCGATAAACATCTCGCCGGTAAATCACATGATTTAAGTGAAATATAAAAGAAAGACATGTCAGAATGATAGATCTGACCCTCAGGCAGAGGCAGCCTGCCTGCAGACAGACACCGTCTCATGATGTTCAGACAGGACTTCTTCCAGGAATCACTGCAAACTCAACTCACGTAACACACTTCAGGAAACATAAACAACATAAAAACTAAGAAGTGTAACTAGGGCTGCACGATTCTGGAAAAAAATCGCACTATATGGACTAAAAAAAACAGGAAATGTTAGCATTTTGCCTGTTTGCAACATTTCACTACCATGGAGAAAACAATCTGAGAATAATATGTCCAAACCACTTCGCCTGCTTCAACCTTTTCACTGAATTAAACCGCCCGTTTGGCGTGGATCAAAACAGCGAAGCAGCAACTATGCGACATATGCGAAACTTTCTGTCGACTTGGATAATAGTCAAGAAGAGTAGCCAGCAGACAGGATATCAGGTTCTTTTGTAAATATATTATTTTAATATTAATTAGAGGCACAGCTGGAGGCCATACTTTGCTCACTCGTGACTCACCCCAATTACAAACCACCAGACATAGCGCCAGACGCTCTGGTGTGGCCGTACGGTGTCCTCATTGTGCCATGTGGAATTTTTTTTTTTAGCTTGTCTGCACTAATCTTAGTGAAAGTGAAGCACACAACATCTGAGATGTGTTGGTGAAGCCCAGGCTTCAGGTACACTATACCTACATCTATCATGCCGAGAGGGAGGAACATGGAACCTGCAACAAAATAGGCAGCAACACCAGCCAGTGTTAATCATGAGTGCACGGAAAATGCTCCTGACACTCCATAAGGTTACTCACCATCAGTCACCACTTTTCCCACAGGGTGTAAGTGAGCTAATGTCTGCTCCAACACAATGGTTAGCTATAGAGGGAGTATAGTAAGACGATTTACAATAAAACAGTATCCTTCTGTCGGTGTATTTTAGCCAAACACCAGTCTAGACAAATCAAGCATTACTGACCCAAATAGCTGTATGATCACAAATTACTTTTCAAAAGGGCTTAGTCAAATCCCTCTACACCTCCTGTATGGTTAGGCAGGGGTTAGTGTGGATTTTGGGTCTTTTAACAGTATTGGTTTTGTTTATCACGTTCCAGATCATAGGCTTTCATTTATCACCGTTTTAACTGCACAATAACAGACTATTTACTACTTTTATTTACGTTTCATTATCTGATATTTGAGATGAGGATGAAGAAAAGTGATTTCCAACATTCTATACACTGGGACTGTGGCGGTAATTGCAATTCATGCGGCTGTGTTGCCTTGTCACGCACGCCGCAGGGTCAAACTCACTTTTGCATCACTCCATGTCTCGGGGGACACGATGGCGGTCACCTGGCGCAGTGAATCACCCACATTAAGTAGCAGCTCCTCCACGTCTTTCCCTGTTTTTGTGAGGTTTGCTGGTTTGCAAAGCAAGAGCGCTCAAGTCATATCAGCTGTTAAAACTAGGATGTTGGATTTGTCTGCAGGATTCTCAGGAACTGTGTATATTAACTGATTATTTTCTCAATTAATTGATTAGTTGTTCAGTCAATAAAATGTCAGAAAATGGTGAAAAATGTTGGTGTTTCCCAAAAACCTCGGAATGAAATTCTCTTTGTTGTATGAAGCAAAGAAACACTTATCAATCAGCACAGGCGCATTAATCAGTTGATGAAAACAGTTGATGTTTCATTCAGTAATTGATTAATAATCAGTTAATCATTGCAGCCCTATCAAATACCCAGGGAAAACAAGCAGAGACCAATCAACAGCACTTCAATCATGTGAGTTCAGCTTATATTAAGTGCATGGCAGTTATTATCACAGTGGTATAAATGGTTTGACATATATTATGTGCAGGAAGAAAAATGACGATGAGCATCAATTCACAGGACTTCATGTCCTATGTATAAGAGCAGAAGCCGTTCAGATACTGAATACTATTCAGTATTATGCACAGTAACACTGCAAAATGCCTTGGCACTTTGTTCTGTATGACATCATCAAATCAAAGAGTGAGGTCTTTGCTTTGCTTGCCCTGCAGTCAGTCTGTCCATTATGGATTATCTGTGACATATGACACAATATCAGATTAAATTCAGGAGGTGATTCCCTGCACTTGTAAGAGTAAAGCTGTTCTGACCAAAGTAGGCATAGAATTCAATTTAAGTCTGAGAGTACATTATAATGTAAGCGAGTGCTCAATATCTGGTCGTAGGCACTACTGTGCTCTAGGACACCAACACTACACAACAGATTTATGAAAGATTACCAAGAGAAAAAGGACAAAAGCCATATGTTTTTCAGATTACTTCATGGGAAACATATTATTTTACATTAGAAGCTGGTGTAGAAAACATTGTAAAGGAAGTACATTAACCATTACGTCAAAAAAAAATGAGGTGGTTAAAAAGAAAACACACCAGTTCACCACATTCAACAAACAAAATTGTGTTGCTCTTACAGTAGATGAGGTGATTTTTTTAAGCAGTCTTGTTGCACCTATTTCCAACTTTCACACAACAGGTCTGAGCCTAAATTGACAAGGAAACCATTTTTTAATAGCTGTTGCTGATGATTGATAACATTTATGCATTAATCACTTTGAGTACGGTGCAGTGGTGCATTTAAAGTGTATGTTCTGCCCACCTATACCATATATGAAAATATTGGCATCAAGATTCAGATTCAGAAAACTTTATTATTATACCCGAGAAGCAATTCAAGGGCAAAGAGTGGCACATTGATTGTTGAAGATTGTTGGACTGAAGGAATCTGTCTGTGTGTTTACATGTAACATCAAACATCCACTGTTTCCCAGTGAAAAACGTTTAATCATGTGGGCTGAACAGTCAATAATCAATAAACTGAATAAAAGCATGAATGCATAACATAGCCAGTCAATAAACAATTATCTGGAAAGTGATTTTAATGCCGCAATCCCTCTGCAGAGTTGTTAATCAATGCACAATCACACAAGTGCAATTCTATTTTTCCTTAGACAAAATTTAGATTATGTGCAAAAAGAGGCAAAAAAAGATTTCTGAGCTACAATAAGACAAACAGAATGGGCCTGATTTAACTGAGCCAGAGGGAATTCCCTATTAATGGTGATGGGTGACTGAACTGTGCCACTTGACTCCAAAGTTGCTTAAACAAGTTGCTTAAACATCACAAGATAGACAACAAAGGAAAAAAAGAGAACAGTTTAATCTGAGCCGTTCTCTAAACACCGCCTTAATCTATGGCTCTCAATTATTCAATATTCAATTCAATTCAATTCAAATACTAAATTATTAAAAGGCAATGTAACATGCATAATGCAGAAGCTTGGACCTCTGGAAGCAATTAATTCCCCTATCAGCATAAAGAGCAAGCTATGTAAACATTATGCTACATGATATCAACGTGTTGACAGGGGCAGTTGACCCAAAATATCATATTTGGTCCACATGAGTGAGAAATACATCGCTGACACTTGAATAAACCACTTGGCAAAACCATCAGAGGATGTTTACAGCATTCATAGCCAGTTTGGCTTTTTAGGTTTGCTGCACGGCAGCATGGTGCACTTCCAACCGTTAATAACTCCATAATGCAGCCTCTGTGGAATTCATGGAATTGCACAATGTGACACTAAGTGAGATAAACCAAACAGAAGTGAGATGATACAGATGACGAGAGTCTAGAGACTTCAGGAAGCGTGTTTTGGGATTTGGTGCCGAGTGCAACCGCAACTTTTCAGGAAATGACAGCAAGGCTAACACAGTTACTTTCAATGAAAGGAAGAACCCAAGGTTCAGTTTCAATACACTCCCTTATCTGAAAATTGTCAACAATCCTAAAAAAAACAAAAACCTGAAACCAGATGTGTGTCGAGATCACCCACAAAATCTAACAATTCTTCCCTTGGGCTAAAACCTACATCCGGAGAAAACTTCAGTTAGATGTTCAAGGTAAGAGAACATTGCTCTTAAATTTAAGTTTGACTATTTGAATTATGTGTTATGACTATTTATGGCCATTTTTTGCCATCTGGAACGAGAAAATATGCGTTTACAAATCCCAAATCAACTGGTCATTCTCCAAACACACACACAGACCACAGACCCACGGACAGATTCTCGACTAACAACCCCCTTTCACCAAGTCCTCCAAACAAAGACTCTACAATAAACAGTGAGATATAAGCAAGAGAAGAGGATGAAATGGTGGTTACATTCACACCATCAACTTCACTGCTTCTCAGCAAATGCTGTAAAGAAACTGACAAAAGTCTTCAGACCTGAACTGCAGATATAAAAAGTGACACTCAATAATTCACAACAGGCATTACCTCTAATGCCGACACCCATAGCTGCCTGTTTCTTTCAGTGGATAACATAACACCCACCCTAATGGTTTCAAAAACATACTCTTAGAGGACTATCACTTTCCCTGAGCTTCTCAGTGTTCACCTTAGGGACACACCATAGACACACAGTCCACATCAACTACAGCACCAAAGAGTCAGAAGTTCACCGTCATCTATTTCCCCCGGGAAGCGCAGAAGCCTTTTCAGAGGAGAAGGCTGTTTCACCGTCACCGAGGCAGCACAAAAATCGCTATACGTTATTTAAAAGACTTGTTTCATGCATCCAGATAAGTATAAAAATAAATGCAGGCTGGACGCACTTGATGAGGCCCATGAGAGGAAGATAAATGCATGCCAAGACAAGCTTTTAAACTTTAATGGGAATCTATCATGGCCGAACAATTAGGGGTAGAATCCATCACTTTCTTAAAGAAAAAAAAAAGCACACAGCGTAATCGTAGATGAACCAGCTCTTCACGTTCCCTTTTTAAGAATTTCCCAGTGACAACAGTGGTTGGGCTTCCATCAGCCTGTCAATTTGTGCATTAAAAGACATGAATGTGCAAAAAAGAAAATCTTGAAATATTGGAAAAATCGGTGAATCCAGAAAAGGGCAAAGCACAACATTCCTTGACTTATGGCAGAAAGCAAATTATTACTACAATAAAAGATGAGAAGAGCAATGTGGTCGTTTTTCATTACACACTTTTTGATCTTGCCTAGCACTCTTTATTTACGCCATCATGTTACATCTTCTTCTCCTTCTGAGGTGGCCCAAACTTTTGTGCCACCTATCGCTTCCTACTCCTTATCCTGGTGAACCAACTCCCAATATTCACTTAACAACAGTGGACAGAAATAATTATTTTTTAGCACATTTCTGAAAATGTGGTTAAAATGTGTGATATATTTTAATTGAAAACAAGTAAGCAAGTGAGAGGAAAATAATACATCTTTCAAAGTGAGAAACTGATTCTGAGGTAGGTTCTAGCACTGGAAGCTTCAAATATCTTCCATACAACCAGGCTTCCCAACTTTGTCATCTAACGACCAAAACAATGTACCCAGACGGGGCTTTTTAGATTTTTTTTGATTGCTCTGCGGCTGAGTTGTGCTGTGATTGCTCCGTCGTCATTACCGTTGCTGTTGTTTTTGTCTTATTCATTCATTTCAGGTTGACCTACATTTGATTTTAATCAGGGAAAGTAACATTGTCCGACTACTGTCTCTCATGCAGTGCATTCAAGGCAGCAGTCCAGGCCACAAGGCAGAGGCCTCCTTTGTTTCTAAATTGAACAATTTGTTAAATTGTTGACAGCCAAACAAACTCTAATTTACTTTGAACAATAGTTAAACGGCCAAGTCATCAACAGTTCTTTTCTCACTCTGCCACGCTCGAGGTCAAGCTCTTATTGCAGAGGGAGGTTCTGGTAAATCATAAATGTCCTCCTAGACTCATTTACCAAAAAGGAGACACGATTATCATAACATTTAGCTTTCAGGAACAATATTAAGTGTCTCTGGGGCTGGAGGGGGGTGGTTGTACATCCAGTACTTTAGTCTACAGGAAACCTTCAAGTGATAAGGCCTGTAGATATGCATTAAAGTAATGCGATCTGTCGATATACCTTAGAAATTCATCTCAGCAAATGTCTCAATGGGTTTTTTTTCCCCGTAACTTAACAAATATAGGTGCTCAGTGTCTCTGCTGTCTAAACTAAAATTCAGATACAGTTACTTGAGAGTAGGGCTGCATTCAATTCAAGTGAAGTGCTAAACAGTGTGATTTCTTTAGGCCCTGCATAATGGGCTTATTGTTATTATTGTTTTTTATTATTATTGTAGTGGCCTAAGTGACATATGGCGTGTTTCCAATAGCTCGACTTGCGTGACGTCATCAGATGCCGAACTGTAGTTCAGTTAAAAAGACTTAACTATCCTGAAATGTGGGTTCATCGCTAACATTTAGTAAAGGAAATGTCTAAAATCTCATCATTTAACTGAGGAGTCTTTAGCAACAGCACTGCTGAAAGCCTGCTATGCTTTTTTCGCCTTTTTTTTCGGCACAAGCTCGGGTCGGGTGGTTGTGTGATTCTCGTCGCTACCATGTGGGTTTTCATCACCATCCATTTTGTATTTATTTCTCCTTAGCACACACTTTCTCCTATGTTCTGTACCGCTGCTTGTAAACTCTCAACTGCAGACGGGCTCCTGCCTCCAGTGAATCCTGTGATGAAAAGGCTTCACATGTTGAGAGAGAAGGCAGCGACAAGGCTGCGTTTGTGGTGAGAAACTCAGAGAGGAAAATAGGACTGTTTATTTGCGACGCAGCTCATGAAATAAAATGCAGATGGAATCGTTGTCATTTAGAAATGAGATCACGTGAAGTTGTGAATCGAGATCGCGACTTTTTAAACAATTTATCGTGCAGCCCTTCTTGAGAGTATAAGGAACTGTTTGTTTTAGTGAGTGATTGCGGTGCAAGTTACAGTTTCACGGACGGACAGATTTCAGATTGTTTACCTTTCAGTACAAATGAAGATAACAGACTATAAAAAAAAAGAGGCACAATGAGTGAACCTGAGGTGAAACAAATACAATATACTTCCTCCATCTAACTTGGATTTCTTGGGAGTGGATACATTATGTATGCTGAGAGGGAAACATTACGCACATTCCCAGTCGTAAATTATCAAATGCGGGGGAAAAGGGGTGAGAATTCAAGAACCATGTCTTCTTAATTTCACATGGCCATGAATATAAGAATTGTTGCATATTCTATGCAAATGGGTCAGCAGAGATGCAGCACAGCTTACTGTGGAAGTGCGTCGTTTTTTTTTTTTTTTTTGGTTTATTCTGTCATATACTGTCAGTTGTCTTGTCATATGAAATTCATAAGGGATGAAGGTCTTCGTTCGCTGCTGTGGAGACGAACGCGAGCAGAAAGTAGGTCATTGTCTGAAGGTACTGCACTACAGGAGTGTGACCCTGACTTCTTTAATATATAAAAAAACAACAAAAAACAAACACGCCTATGGCTCTCATGAAAGGTCATATTATTTCTGCTGTTCTTGATATGAAGTCTCACTTGCATGGTTTTCAGGCTGTAGTGAAGTGGAAGGCAGGTGGATTAAACCCTGCCCAGGTAGATGAAACTAGTTCTTCAAATCAGAAAGGCTGCAATAGAATTATTCTGTTTTTTTTAATGTACTATGTTCTAATTAAAAATTTAAAAAAAAACAATGCATCTGGTTGCTTGGTAAAAGTTAATAATGTATTTTAACAGTCAACAAATGTTGCTTTGATGAGCCAGAGCACCAAATCCAAATGGCGTCGATGCATTCAGAGTGGTTGAGTAAGAGGGTTGACTGACCACAGAAGTGGGTTTATGTTGAAAGGCTCATTACAATCCAGCGAGATGATGCACTGCCTCGAAATAAACAAAACGACCAAATTCCTACTGGCTCTGGAAATGCTTGTGACATTTGTTTTGCTTTCCGTGCCATTGCCTGACGTGGCATTACCGCTGGGAACAGTCCCAATTCTACAAAATTAATCTGCTGCTGGTTGGGGCGAGACCTTGAACCAGCCACAAACAAGTCACATGCAAAATGTAATGTAATATTTCACATTTAAAATATGGGACTTTTGTGTTGTATACATCATGTAGGTCACTCATGATTCAGTGGTTGGCCTCAAGTGTATGTGTTATGCTCAGTCATTTATCAATAGGTGTTTGCACACTGAATTCAGTGCTCAAATTAATCAATTGATCCCAAATAGAGATGCTGCACATCATTTTATATCGATATTTCATGGAAATAAGAGAGCTGTGACTTAAAAAGTTCAAACTTCAACCTTTACTTGGAAGCCTGATGAAGTTAGAATATGGGGATGGAAACAGTATTGGTCAGATGCCCACTAGGCACACTGATTACATTTTTACTTGTTAAAAAATACATGATTGTTTGTTTTGGGGTGTGTTAATTAATAATGAGTGTCAAGCGTTGCACATGTGGTCCGACAGGATGCTGAGGTAACTGCTGATGAATCCAAAAACTGGTTCAACTGTTTCAGACACTGACCTGGGAATAGCCTGCAGACAAACAGAGCAGCAAAGAGGCCAGACCACCTGAGACCTGCGGTGGACCGACTGTCTGACAGCTGTGATTCAGGTGAAAGTATTTTGGTGTTAGGGAGATGTTAAGTGCTCATCTGACCTGTAAAAAAAAGGTCATGAATTAATTCTGAAGCCAAACGCCAAACATCTACATAGATATAATATGTGCGCTACAGTGTGTGGTCTTCTTTTTCATTCTTTTGCATTTTGAATGAGCTGCAGGCAACGTTAAATCTTCTGTGTGTGGGAGCTGGGGTGGGGGTAGGGAAGATGTTCTCCTACATTCACTGGTCCTCATACATCTGGCTTGGATGATGCCACTTCATTTAATCCATTCACACAAACACTGCATGTGTTTATTTCCTATCATACCACATCAGATTTTAACCTGTGGATGTTTTTGAACCCTGGCACACAAGTCAAACTGCTCCTTTCCGTAAATGGGCCAAGTGTTTGAATGGAAATGTCTTCATTAGTAGGCAAAATCGGTGCAATGTTGAAACAAACGGATGCTCTGTTGACAGTGGTGAATAACTATTATTATGTGTCATGTAGAATTAGCACTAATGTGCCAAGAGTCAGGGCATGTAAACCTCCTATAAGCTGCAATCCATACATGACCTATATTCCATAAGGTGCAACGATACCTATAATGATGAATTAAAGTGAAAATCCCTTTTACTGACAAATACAAAAATCACATAAAAATGTGTTGCAGGCACACAAGCACTGATGTCTGACTGACTGCCTCAGGGTGTCTAGACAGTTGAGTTAGAGATAGGTTGGTCTCCATGTTGGTTTAATGAATCTTGACAGAACATCTGGCCTGGGAGGACAACTGGTCCAGGAACACCTTGAGGTCTCTGAGGAGACACAGGACTACCTTATATAACCTGACTCTGAATAATCATAGTGTGGTTGTATGGGTATTGACACATAAGCACCGAATTTGCCAAGTGCGCCACAATTTCCTGTGAACCAGGCTGGGACATGATGCTCACTGCCAGCAGGAATAGAAGAAATACAACTGATTTCAGCATTTAACAAAAGGCTCACATAATAAAATCTACACCTGCTTAAGTGAGAAATATCTTATATTGCAACTGGCCAATATAATATACAAACTTCCGTTTACAAACTTCAGTTTTCAGCCAGAAAAGTAAGTCTAGCAAAAAGTGGCAAAGATATTCACATACAAGTTATTATGCAGGTGTATAGTTTATTAGACAAGCCTAGTGTGAAGAGGATAAAATCTGGCCCAGCTGGCAGCCGCCATGTTTTTATTTAGAGAGTATTTAGAGAAAGTATCAGGCTGATGCAAGGAAATGGTGGCGTAGTTGGAGAAATTGGTGTTGTAGATAGTGTGTCAATACGGTCAACTAAATTGGCTATTATAAAAATAAAAAGCCGTTTAATCTTGTCAAAACCCTTGGGTCCTAAATAGGGATGGGATTCAGTATCGGTACTGGTCCGATATTGGTCAAAATCATTGGATCAGGCTTTTTCTTTAATGAGACAGTTACCTGTTTTTACATTTATATTCATTTTAGTACATCAATTGCACACAGAGAAGAAACACAACTCCATTAGAGTAATGGTGCCCCTCTCTCTCTCTCTCTCTCTCTCTCTCTCTCTCTCTGACCCTTTACTTTTAGCATTTACCTTTCTTTGCTTGACTGCGTGAAAACACATGCCAACCCTTGCTGAAATGGCCCATCATCCGCACGCAGTAAAAATAGCCCAGCAGAGAGATGGTTAGACCCGCCAAGTGCCGAGTGGTGATGAAACACAACAGCAAAGGAGATGCTCTAAAAATGTCTTTGCTCACACAAATCCCTAACAGGTCTGGGGCACAGGGGAAAAAATTAAATTTTAATAGCCATTTAAAACAGAAATGACAAACAGCGTTTGTTTCTGCATCACATAATCTTGGCAACACAGAGATGTGATGGTAAGGAACAAATATATGATATGATATTGTGAACACAAGGCCAACACACAAAAGGTACTCTGTGGATGAAACGCACCCCCCCCCCCCCCACCCTCACAGCCTGACACCCTCTTTCATGTGTTTGTTTGCCACTGAGCACAGGGCGCTTTCTCTGCTGCATAGTGATTTAAATTCAGAGAGTGCCAGATAGATTCAAAGACCTACTTAGCATTGTTGTACAATAGCTGAGGCATCAGAGAGGCGAAGGATGGAGACTGAGGAGTGTTTGAATAAGCCTAAAGGGAAATGAAATGTGGACACAAAACGACGACACAAATCATTTCAAAGGTTTGTGTACCGTGGCATACAATATTGTATGGAATCTATACATTACAGAGATCTACTAGCAACATCTGTTTACAAACACCACTCCACTGACCCCGGACCCTTCTAATCTTAAATTCCTAAATATAGGTCAGTGATCATGCCCTGCTTAGCATGAACGTTTACATTATATATAGCATAGTATTCCCCCGTGTGAATAACATTAACATCTGTGATATCACTCCACAGTAATCTAATGTGATAAAGCTGGATATATGAACAGGTATAATAAAAGCGATCCTTGTACATTCCTGTCTTTCATACACACCATGTCAACGGGCCACGCTGTGATTAACTGGCTGGCCAGGAATATACTGAATTCCAAACTATAAGCAACAAGCGTGTTCATGGCATGTTAAGCCGCTGAGTGCACTGTGCACCCCCCACCCCACCCCCAAACACACATAAACACACACAGAGCAACCTCAGTGCAATAATCCAGCAATATTTCTGAAATGGCCCACTGGTTTGACATAATGTATACTGACATGACATGAATAAAGTCCATAAGTCAAGCTTCCCTACAGTGTTTCTACATGATGGGTAATGGATAAACAATATGCTATAAGGGCATCATGCTACAACATGACCAACTACAAATATATGATTCTTATTTATGCACTCACTCCAACATATAGCACAGCATGTAAATATTGTACAGTTTGTATTCACTAGCAAACGGACAACTTGGGTAACAGTGTGACAAATTACCACCAGCAACATCAGGTGTGTTATAATTTTCCTAATATTGACATTTCACATTAAGAAGCTGAAAGCTGGTATTAATTGTTAAAAAAAAACCTCTAAAACAATTAATCAATGATCAAAATAGTTGACGATTCATTTAGTAATCGATTGACAATCGATTAATCGAATAATTGTCGTCTTTTCTTCCTGCTATTCCGTTATGGATAGTACCTGGAACCTGGTGCCTTTTTCAATACCTGCTGTGGCGAGCTTAGCCGACACTAAAATGTGACGGCCACTGATTGGCAGTGAGTGTCATCATTGGGTCATTGAGTCATTGAGTCATGAGCATGATGTCCGACACAGGAATCAAAAAGTTAAAAATACTTAAAAATCCAGAAAACTTCTAACATTTAGCAAGGAAATTTCAAAAATCTCAATATTTAACAGAGAAGTCTGGTGTATTTCACCCAAATTTCACCCCAGGGACCTTTCAGTGACATTTATGGACGCATCACTCTGACCACTTCTCAATATCTCAATACAAATTGCAGCACTCATCCTAGACTCATCTCTTAATGGTTACCATTTTTCCCCAGTAGTAAAATTAGTACACAGAGTGACGCTCACTGGATTTTTAATGTGGGGTAATATGAGGTGATCAGGTTATGGTTGTCAGGGTGGATTGGTGGTAGTGCAAGTTACTTTACTTTCATAGTAAACTTACAGATGGACAGATGGATTTCTTATTCTTCTTAAGATTGCTGTTTTTCTTTACAGTAATCTTACCAGAGAGCGAAGTTTGGCTTCACAGCAGTAAACAAAGATCTTTCATCTGTAGTCATTCATCCTTTACAGGGGTCATCATGGGGCCAACAGAACAGATGAACCATCTTTTACCAATAACCAAACATTTGAGAAACAACACACTCAAAGCACTTCAAGGTACAGAGAAGAAAAACACCTCTCTTTCATTTACAGGTCCTCTCTGTCCCACATTATGCAGCACTGGTCCTCAAGGTAACATCTGTGCTAGTGTTTTATAACCAACTTGATTCAACAAAATGAGTCTATTCAGTCTCCTTTTATAGTAACAAAAGCAGAGACAGCTGTCAGCTGCTGCGGAGTGTGTACATTGCCAGACTCTATTCAAACTTGCTTTTCTTCTGTCAAAAGGAGCTTGCTGGTCTTACTTGTCCTTCAATCCTCTGGCACAGCAACAAAAGGAAATCTTCAGAACAACTCAAGATTTGCTACCCCATTCTGAGGATGTTTCCAGGCCAGAAGCTGCAATGTGGCCTTCTGGCCAGTTGCGTGACTATTGTTAAGTCAGCTAAAAAAACACAACTTGTAGAACATGAACATCTACATTAGGTTGTTAATCATTTTAAACAATTCTTGCACCTAGATCATGATAAGGCCAAAATACTGTAGAACAGAACAAAATAATAACATAAAAACTGTGCAGCCTCACACTGGATGCATGGATTTTTCACTTTTCATTTAGCCACAAGTTACGTGAGGAGAGGGATCACACTTCCCATGTGTGACGTGCGTCTCAGGTGTGACATATGTGTGTAAGCTACACGGCTCTTTCGGAAAAAGACCACTTGCCTATTTTTAACCAAAAGCTGTGCAGGCATCTTCACAGTTTCAGCATATGACACAGACAGAACATCCTGTTTCTGTTTGAAAGTAAAAGCACTCTACAGTTTCACTTCCCTGAATCGATTCTTCTTTTTATTGTGAAAAACTGACTGACTGAATAGTATTAAAAAGTACGAGTCGGTTTCTACACCGGAGGGCAACTTCCACCTCTTTTTTAGTAAATCCCTAATACACTCCCAGTGAAAAACATGGCGGTGCCAGTGTTTAGGTCATTTACAGCTCAACCAGCTTTAATCGCATTACTTTTCCCCCCCTCATCTCTCTGTCAAAGTCACCAATAGATCCTGTGGGCCTGTGGGAACTAGTCATGCGCGCAGAGTGGTCAGGAAAGCACATTGCTCACAGGGAATTGATTGCACTATCAAACCCAGACTGAGAAGCAGAGGCATTGTGGGACAACAGATCAGAACTGCACACAACAGCAGACAGAACAGTGCCCAAGGATAAGCAATACTGATGTTTGATCACACACACAGAACAAACTCTATCAAGGCCAATGTGAGTTACACACAGCTGGAAATGGTACAACGAGTGAGTTTAACATTCAAAAAGGCACCCAGCATGAAATAGGAAGAGTTACATTGTATACATAAAGGTGACATGTGTAAAGCTGTCACTGCATTCCCAGTTCAAAACACAGACGGAGCATGGTTACCAGATAACGTGACAGAAAACTTTAATGTATATACATTAAATATCCACCAACAAATAAGACAGAGAAAGAGTCATAGGTAAGCTTGGATGAATTTCACCATTTTGCTTCCATGTCCGGGAGAAAAGTATCCACATCGGCAGGTATTTTGTCAACTTCCTCTCTCTTTTCAGCCGCATATATATATATTTTAATGGCTTTGCACTGCAGATCCCAGGTTTTTGTCTCCTCTGGTTGAGACGTTTTTGAGTGGAATAGTGAGGCTTTTTAAGTTTTGGGAACGTTCTGCATTTTGGACGCATAGCAGCTAGAATCTCTCTGCTGGCATCTAGTTCATTGAAGTGCTACAGGCTGCATTATTGGGTGGAGACACAGACCAAAACACCAAAGCAAAACATAAACAAAGTTTATGTGAAAATGGATTTTGAGAATAAATTGGCGGCTAAAATTAAAGCTAGTGTTTCAATTCAACTCGTTTATTCAATCTCTGACATATGATGAGTTTAGATCATATGATGTAAAATAAAGCACCTTTAGGTGTATTTGAAATGTATAAACATTAACATTGTCCAGCTGAATTGCCCATGCTTTCAGATTATTCCTGTGTAGTATGACAACTAACTCGTGGAAATGGAAATTGCAATAACCAAAATGTTTCAATTTTCAATGTCAGTATGGGGTATCATATTAATAACACACTATGTTATTTGGCTAAGGTCTGCATACATTTGGATAAAGCAGTGTTGCTGGCGGAGCTGCAGATGTAGCCTGAAGCTAACTCATGCTATTCCTGCTGAGGAAATGAGCCGTACTGGCCTACATACCTGCATTCTGCAACTGTTTACCGTGGACTTGAAAAGTCAAACTGCTCCGAAAGGCTGTTATCACACAGAGCTTCCACAAATGAACCGACTGTCCTAAATTATCCAAGCTGCTCCGAATCAATCTGGAGCTTAAATGTTCACATAATAAGTAGAGTAAAAAATATTGTGTGTATTCATACTGTAATGCAACATCATGACTTTGTATGTTAATATAATGATTAATTGTGTACTGCTTGAGCCAAAGGCTTGGATTATTTCCTACTGGAAAGGGAGGAAGACATAATATTCCAGATGTTAAACACTCAGAGGCTGGAGAAATTAAAATTAAATAGTTTTGTTACTTATACTAAAATGCTTTGAGTTTTATTGAAGCTGTTTTACCCTGTGAATGAACTTAAACCCTAGTATAACAGTGCCAGAATTCACGTCTGGAGAATAGGGCTCAATCAAGGGCTTAATCAAAATTAAAATTATGGCCCGCTGCAATTCTCAAATTGCAATATTTCAATATTTCTTCAAGCCAAAATGTGTGAAAAATTACCATTTTAGATTAAATCTTAGATTAAGTCTTATTCAGACAGAAGAAAACATCTTTGCTTCTCACAGATCTCATCATATCACAATCACAATTTCAGTCAAATTTATTCAAAATCGTTAAGCCCATTAAGAATTTTATTATCATTTCTAGTTAAATCAAACTGTGCCAATATTGCTTGTAACCTACAGAAACATTGGATGTGAACCACAAAGTGCATTTGCACTTCATAGTTTGTAGCTTCTGCATCTTTCATGAACAGCATATGCTTGTAGTGGTGAAAGTGGCATGTACCAAACAGTTTTAAAGGTGCAATGCAAACATTTTCTTAAAGCTTATGGCACTGTAGAGGAATTAAATACGCTTCTCTAAACAGATTGTAATTGTTAGAATGAATTAGAATACGCCAAAATGCACAATTTTCCATATGGATAAATACACAGTTCAATCAAACAGGAAAGTTGTATCAGGCTCATCAGTCCCCTGGACAACATCCTTTAATTATGGATGAGCAGCATTTCAAACTTGTATCAGCTGAGGAAAGACATAAAAAGAAGACGCGCATCAGTGTGCATAAAAAGTACATGTTCTCCGCTGGCCGAGTGCCACTGCTGAGGAGCTAAAATGCCATTGGTCTGAACGTGTTAAGATATTCTTATGAAGTGGTGTGCAACCGTGCTGCTTAGCAGGGATTTAGTCTGACAGTCTGTTACAATACAGCTGAAACAGATTCATATCAGCAGCATGGCGTGTATCGTCTACTGGCAGACATCAGCATCCTGTGACATAATCAAATCCAGAGTCCATCAATCCTGACCTACAACAATAGAGACTGATTGTTGTAAATAAGCCCAGTGCCACTCGGTTTTCCACCTGACTGGCCTCAAACCAGTCCCAGAGTTTATTATGGACTTAATGGATTGGGATGCCAAAGCGGAACAACTATCTTCTGCAATTACATTTACTAATAATCTCTGCAATCAACACAGCCCGAACAGTTGTCAGAGCAGAGAAGATCCCCAGAGAATCATTTAATGTGCCATTAGAGTAAACATCTGTCACTGTGAAGAGCGATCCATTGTCCTACTTATTTTCCCCCGCAGAGGTCAGAGGATTTGGTTGTAGTCAGTGTTTTAATTTAAAGGTATATGGCTTCTGGCTCCATGTCAAATAATAACCCTGCTGTTTTCTGAATTTCTGATGCAATTTCAGCTATAATATTGCAATGTAGGACCCAAGTGCTGGACAACAAATCAAGAGAGAGTGCAGGTATAAAAATTCTAATTTAATGAGTCCACATGGTAGAGACAGGGTAGAGAAAACTAAAGCACCTCACAAGCAAAATTATCCAAAGGCACATGGGTAAAGTTAAAACTAACAACCTGGAACAGAGTGACAGCCAAGTGCAGAATATTACCTGAACTGAGAAAACAAAATACATAAATCAAATCAGTAGAAATAAATCAAGGGTCAAGTTTCAGGGTTCTTTTCTGCTGTATTTCTGCCCTATTTTGTCCTATTTACGAGTTGTGTTGTTACCGAAAGAAAAATGGACATTTTGTGATGCATCTCCGAGTCATAGGGGTGCAGGCACCAATGGTGATAAGTTACCTCAATCACACTGGTCTAAGTCATGAAAAGCATCCTCAGACTCTTCCTTAACCCTTCTGTGACCATCCTGTCATCACTGACAGGATTTGGCATGCACACTTCTCTTTTCCAGAACTCCTAGACCTAGAAAATTCAAAAACTATGGACTGGCGATCTGTCCAGGGTGTGACCCCTGCCTTTCGACCCCACCTATGTCAGCTGAGATTGGCACACTACCCAGCGGGGGATAAAGCGGTAGAAGACGCATGGATGGATACCAGAAAGCAGAGAACATAGAGCATTGCGCCTATATACTTGTCATTACGGTAGAACCTCAGGACGTCCGTGGAACGACCGTGGAACGACCGTCCAATCACAGACAAGATTCATTAGCTTCTCAGTACGGTAATTCCTAAACGGTTGCATAACCGCCAGATATCGAAAGTTATCTTGGAAAACAGAGCAGAAAGGGGCAGAAGAACTCCCTCATTGAACATTTTCCGACAATTCCACAGCCATAAAATCTAAATAAATCCAGGCAGCCTCATTATCTTGATGGTCATATGAGGGTTAAGGACACTTTCGTCAGGTAGTTCAAACCTTGGAACTAATGAAGCACTTCACCTCCTGAGCCACACAGCTGCCCTGGAGCAGGACATTATGCCAAGAAAATGGACTTAAACTCTTCTGTAACAAAAACATTTGGCATTCTATGAGCCTGTAATTCTATTACAATATGAACCTGACTCTAAGGTAGAACACTTATCATTTTCAAATGGAAATTGCAATTTGAAGCAAGGAAAAGGCTGAAATGTAACGTCGACTCTAATCATTAAGCTCTATATTCAACTCTATATTTTTAAATACTTATTTTTCAAAATGCAAGCCACCTAGAAGGAAGATAAATTACAATCCTTTTCGATTAAGGATGCTCTTATCCAAATTACCTAACTTACACTGTGATGTTAAATGTCAGACAACGCTGCAAACCTTGGCATTGCTCCACAAAGCGCCCACTCACACATTAAACTTAATTAAATGAACCTTGACCCCAACATGAGAATGTTTTGAGCAAACACACCTCACTGACTCTCAAAGACACGAGGACACTGCATCCATGGACCAATAAAGAATTACTGGACGTCAACACCATCAAAGAAATTCGACACACACTTCATCACTTACACATCAACATAAGCATGCTAAATTCCATTAGACACCGCTTCAAAAGGCAAGCATTTGGTGTCGACGCATCATAAAACGAAGGAAGTATGGCTTACCTTGTAGGTGTAAGGCGCTTCTCCGAGATTAATTCCGTCTTTAGCAAGTTTATCCCTTATCAGTACTTTCAGTTTCAGTTTGGGATATGTCATAAAGTCGTTACAATCTGTGAATCTCAGGTTGTGGTTTCCAGGACAGGAGGCCTGGTGAATCCCTGCGGTCACTGTGTGTGACCTCAGTGTCCTGAAGTCATCCTCTGTGTTTGACTGTGAAGTGTGGTGACAAGTGGAGGCATCCAGAGGCTCCAAGGTGTAATAGTAGCCCAGCGACTTTCTTTTGTCGTCCTCTTTTAGCCCCTGCACTGCTGAAAGAAGTCTGTGCCGGTGATACTCAATGGAGACACCTATGGCGTCCAGGTCTGGCTGTCCGATCTGCTTGCAGACTTCCAAGTCGTCGTACCCATTGTCGATGAATGACTCCACATACTGGGCCAGATGGAGCTTTGTGAGCCACTCGAGGACAAGATTTGGCCCTTGGCTCATCTTAAAACGGAACAGATGAAGGTCTATCTTATATGCACGCCATCGTCTCCATCTTCTTACCACTGTTTGGAGCTGACTTGAGGCTCTCCAGCATTGGGATCCATGAAACCCCCACCTTCAACACAGTGCCACGCTCAGTGCTCCATAGTGGACACATCTATTAGTGGAGAGAAGAACCTTAGAGAACACAACAAACACATATTTAGAGATATTAATAAAGTACCTTGATTTTGATATGAGAGAAAGGCAGAATGAACGCTGAATCAAACTAGGGCTGCACGATACAGCCAAAAAGATAAGATGTAGAACGAAGAATTGCAATAAATGTCAGATAATAAAGGACTAACTTTTGCAGCAGCAATTAACTGATGAATGCATTAATATTCCACTTCAAAATGAATGAAAAAGATGATTTCAACTTTTTCGATTAGGACATTTACTGGTTTCTTTGCTGTTCTATGACTGGCAACTGAATATAATGATAAATAAATAGATAGATAGATGGATAGATAGATAGATGATTTAAGATATGTTCGAACTCACAAGATAAAAACAATTAAAAAAAACAATAACATGAGGTCATTGGAAACACTGGCTGACATTGTCACCACTTTCTGGACCAAACAACTAATTGATTAGAAAATAATCATTAGCTGCAGCCCTACTCCTAAGAGAAAGTAAGGGAAAGCAGATTAGTATTAAGAAAATTATATAAAAGATAATTATTGCGGTTGAATTATTGCCCAGAAACACCTGTACCAGTCAGAAAACGATGGTTTGTTAAAGTTTTCTTAAGCAAAAAGACAGTTTGAGTCTCTTGTGTCCACGGACTTGTGTTGTTTAACTTTAAAAGAAGACCCCATGGGTTGAGTTTGAGCCAACACACAGTCGAACAGACGGAGCGAACAATTACGACGAACATGTTTTCTCCTAATAAATGAACCGAGGGAGAAACACGTTTAACGTTCAACGTCCGGCGTCTGTACGCTGCTTCATTCATCACAACCGTCCCCATTACAACCGTTCACAGCGAAGCCACCGTAGAAATATGTAAACACATGCTGTTTATACAACTACGGTAACATGAAAACAAACAAATAATTAATATAAACACTCACGCTTGTTGTTTCTCTACCTGTTCAGAAGCACTTGCTGTGGTTTTACTTTGTCTTTCGACGCTCTCAACTTTACAGCAGCTCCGCTCTGTCCGTCTGTCTGTGTCTGTCCTCCTCCTCTTCCTCCTCCTCCTCCTCCTCCACTACTGCTGCTGCTGTGTGTGTGTGTGAAGATGCTGCTACTGCTGCCGCTCATAATGTGACTGGTGAGGAGGAGGAGGAGAAGAGGAGAAGAAGAACAACAACTCAAGAGCCCGCTGCAACACGGGAGTTCTGCCGAACACTGGCGCCACCTACAGGGACTTCTGGGAAATCTGTAAATAGTACAATAATTACTATTACTAATACTGAAATAATTAAATAAATACAAGTAAAATCAAATAAAATGTAAAGTAAAGTAAAATAAAGTAAAATGCAATACAATAAAATAAAGCACAGTGAAATATAAAGTAAAGTAAAGTAACATAAAATAAAATATGAGCTTCTACAATCCTTGAATCCCAATTTTCTTATTTTCTTTCCATTTTTTCATAATTGACAAAATTATATTGTGATTAAATATTCTGTGTTTGTGCATGACATGGCTAATAGATGATTTAAAATAATATAAAATAATATTTTTCCCAAATATGACCATTTCCCACCAATAAAACTAATAAACTGTATGTGTTTTTTAAATGTTATTGTAACTGTAATGATTTTAAATATTTATAATTAAAAGTCATTATTTCCACCATTATAAAATGAATACAAAAGCCACCGTTATGTCCTGATACTTTTCCCTGTGGGACATGTACAAAGAAATGCATATATACAGTATATATATTGTAAAAATAAAAAATATAAATAGTATGAGCTTCTGTAAGCCCTAAACACCTCATGTTCTCTTTATTTTTACACCCCATTCTGACATAACTACATGAAATTTTAAAAATACGATGCATGTTATTTTGAGTGTGTTCTGTGGATTTGAAAAATGCTCATACACACCACAACCATCAATCAAGAGGCACACGACTGTCCCTCAGGAGGATCAGGACGCTGTTGGAAAAATCCCAAAGGTCATTGGTCTATAATAATATTGGTGATTTAAACTTTGACCCGAAGAAGGACCTCCCCTGAAAAGAACTGAGATTTATTTCTAAAAGTGGTCGGTACACGAACGCGACAGAAAAAACAACACACAAGACAAAACATTGTATGATTGGTTTTACATTTATTTTCCATTGCACAATAATATCTATATATATATATACTGTATCTACAGTCTAAATTGTTTGTGGCAGCAGATTAAGTCAGACATCCATGTGAAATTGGTTTTTAATAAAACTGTACAAAAATGGCCTATTATGAGAAAATACTGCAACTCCACAGATATTCATCCCAGAAGACAGATATGGATGGAAGTATTATGGCGAATGAGGAAAACCCCCTCGAGCTCTGTCGTTTTCAACGCGGTTCATTTTTTATACAGCGCAGGGAAAGCGAAAGAGTCTCAGTGAGAACAGCAGAACAGTGACATGAACAGATGTACCGATAAAATAAAATAAAATAAATATAATCTCTCACACAAATACAACTGGCATGATCGAAAACAAAGACTCGTGGACACACTCTTGAACGTGTGGCGAGAACTTCAGCTTTGTTCAAGGTGGTGGTGGTGGTGGTAGATACAAATGACAGGACAGACAATCTCTAAGAGGGATAATACATGGTTGTTTCAAGTTTGTAAACACTTAATATCATGCATCCTTCAATGTGCAATAAGAGACCATTTAGGACATATATGTTGCAAACTGAAGCACTTTAAAGTTTAGGCCGAGACGACGCTCCTGCAGGAGCAAAGCTTGAATCTGAGATGCTGAGATGAGTGACTTCAATATATAACCAGAGATGTTTTACCGTCATGTCAGGATGATGGATAATATTATGCACAAGTGTCTTATTCTATCCCCCAAAAAAAAAATTTTTTTTGAACAATTCTTGAAATTCAAATGATATATTATATATATATATATATTTGTTTTTAAAATATATAAATTTCTCTTACATCGAAAACAAATCTGAGAGCAAAATGACACGGATAAAGCATAGGTTCTGTCATGTTTTGGTCCTTTCAAAAAAAAAAAAAGGAAGAAGAAAAATGGGACGTGAAAGGAATAAGAAGACGTTAAAAATCATACGGAACAGAATTATCGCAAAGTACAAAAAATAGTGCAAAAACCCACATTGCCTGCTCTCTTGAATGGGTTTATCTCAGTAGTAGAACAGTAGAGCAGATTAAAAACCAGCCAGCTAAAAGTGAAGGGTTTTATTCCAAAATGCTGAATATCCAAAACACTTCAGGTGTTCACTGATAACTCATCATGTCCTACGTACGCTCTATAATCTTAAATCTGAATCCTTTTCCTCACAGTATCTCGAGTCTGTGTTAGATTATTCTCTTTGGTGGATATCTCATTTTGGACTAAACTCTTCAGATTCACGTCTTTACCCGTTTCGTGAGCACAGGTACAGCAGTCTGGGACAAGAATGACACCCGTAGGAGGAAGAAGCTAAAGTCTAATCTATTTCCTCCTCTACATACAGTTGACTCAGTATCGCTGTCCAAGGAGGAGTCCAGATACACTCTTATGTTTGGGGAGGGAAAAACAAAAAAAAAAATCAAGACAACTCTGTGAAATTAAGCAACTCTTTGGTGTCGGAAAAAGAACATGGCTGTGAACGCATGGTGTGTCACGTTGCCCGAGCCTGCACTGTCAGATTCGTGTCCAGCTGTCCCGGTATGTACAACATTTGGCAGCAATCTAGAACGAACGATGGTCTTGTCTCTCGCTCTCTTTCCAAAAACAAAGGACAGACAGACAGACAGACAGACGATGCTCCTATGTCGACACAAATAGCAGCAGACCCTTGCACCTCGCGGGGGGGAAAAGAAGAAGAATCGGATTACAATAGAAGTCTAGTTAATCACGTTGAAAAAACACTGCCAAGCTGAAAAAAAAAAAAAAAAACTCAAAAGACCTATTGGGACGCACTGTATCTATGCGGTATTACAAACATCAGCGCCCATACATGTGTATGTGCACAAACACACATATATACACAGGTAGAGGTTAGGATACACGCGGCATGAGGCAAAGGCAGAGGAGAAAGACGACCAATGGCACCGTGTTGTGGGACACCTTGTACAAAGACGACTACACCATAACCATTGTGCTGTATGAGACACATGCTTTTTTTTTTCTCCCCTTACACATTGAGAAACAAGACCAAGATAAACCTCCGCTGTGACTTAATAAAGGGGTAATAATAATAATAATAATAATCATGTTTAGACAAAATCTTTATCACAAAACATTAAAACTGTAACCAAAATATACATTTATGCTAATTACACCGAGGACAATCTCCTTCTTGTCTTGCCCTTTAACACAAACATCCTTCTCAGAAGCAAAAACAACAACAACCCCGTCGAAAGCTAGAAGAATAAAATAAAGACCTTCAGGGTTTTTTTTCCAGTGTATTAACTCTTCCTTACTCTGAGAGATCGATGTAAACTCTTCGTCTGTGTGGGTGGGGGAGCGGGGGGGGGGGGGGGGTAAACACTTTCAGCACTTTTTCCTCTCATTTAATTGATAAAGGAGAAAAAAATACAATATAATGCCCGACATACAAACTCCTTTAATTCCTATCTATTATACTTCGACCAATAAATAATAGAACTTCAAACAAAATCTAAAGTGACTCTCAGGTTTATCTCTCTCTCTCTCTCTCACCTAAAACTACTTGGTTGGAAAATGCTCTAAAAACAATGGTCGGTGATGAACTAGCGTTTACTACCAGCCCTTAACTCAGTGAGAGGCAATAGATTCTTCACCTTCATCTCCCTGTCCTTTTGTTATACAGTTCCAAGTGCTTGAAAGGCCCTTTGTGGACACAAAAAAGAGGGACAGAGGTCAAACGCTAACCTAAAAAATAATTTAGACAATAAAAACAGACACAAGTCGTTCACCGATACAATCATTCCTACACAAAGGTACGACTTCATCCACTTGATTCGGGGGTCATCAGACTTTTTTCCTCACTTCAGTCCGCTATGTTTGGCAGACACCGTAAAGGGCAATGAAAGGAAATAAAAAAAAAAAAAGAGGCCACCACAAGTTTTTACATGTTTTGCAGAATTGTCTTTCCACTCTTGGAACAAAAGAGTGTGTAGATATATATATATATATATATATATATATGTGAGATATATACGAGTGCATGACTGATGGATATGAAAGATCCTCGCTCTCACTCTCTCTCTCTTCTGTTCCGCGGGTTCACATCACATGATCATCAGCCGGTGGTGGTCGACAGCGCTTACTCCTCAGCAGTTCTTCCCTCCGGTGACTGAGGTAATGCAGAGTGTGTGATGCTGTGCCGAGAATAAAAGCATGAATCTGTTGAGAGCAGAACCCACCCGCCCGTGGACAGGAGTGGAGAAGAGAGGAAGAGGGACCTGCAGCTCCTCAGAGACACTGGTGTTTGTGTGTGTGTGTGTGCGCGTGTGTGTATGTGTGTGTGTGTCATTACAGAGTCCGAAGCTCCACACGCTGCCATCAGAGCTGGTACCACTTCTTATCTTTGTACTTCAGCATCATCTGAGGACACAAATAGAACAGGGAGAGTCAGAAACGATAAAGGTACACGGATGGACAATGATGCGAGTGCTCAAAGGAACATCAGCGGCATACATCGTGGGCGTGTTTCGAGAAGGATTCGGCGCTGGCCATCATGCCTGCCGTCCTGTCCTCCAGCTCGCCCAGTTTCTGCCCTCTCTCGTCCAGAGCTATCCGGGCGCGGGCCAGATCTCCCACAACCCCCGATGCTGCGCCTTTTATGCCCTCCATGCCGCCCGGGCCAGGGATGTGCTGAGCCAGGCTACGGGAGGCCTTACCAGACGCTGTCTCACCAACTAGAAACGATTAAAAAGGATTTTACATACGTATATGAATTTGTAATGTATTCATTTTATCTCTGTATATTTAAACAAATGCTTGTATTTCTTTTTACTCCATTTACATATTTGAACAATTGTAATCTTCTTTACCTTTTAACACTCTTTTAACAATCTGTTTTACCAAATCTTTACTGCCCCCTAGTGGAATTCTGAGTAATTATCAAAACACTGAAGTCTCTATGACCCAAACGCCGAGATGTAGTCGGTGGGTAACAGAGGAAGCGTTTCAAATATCAGACGATCAGGTTCCCGAGAAGCTGAAATTACTATTGTGATACAAATACGATTGTGAAGTCCTACTGAACATCCAGGTTAAATCCATATCTGAAACATTGTGCGCAATTTCTTGGCGTTTTCAAATGTACTGCTGCTGGATTTCACTCATTCGAAAAACGAAAGCAAAACACTGTGAAACACAGAGAGGTCGTGCGGAGCCGACAGGCTTAATCAGCACTGCGTGAACTGATGTGACAATAGATTTTGAAGACAGACATTTGTCACTTTAAATGTTCCTGTAGAGCACATTGAATCTACCTTTGCGTATGAAAGGTGCTCTATATATAAATAAATAAAACTGCCTTGTTAAGAGTTGATAGTTAAGAGACCAGTCTAACTAACAGAAGCAGTAGATGTGTGAGTGAATGTGAAGTGGACCGTGACTTCGATGAGACGCGATGCACCATTCTTTACTCACAGAGATCCTCCCTGTCCAGAGACTGAGCTCCTCCCCCAAAAAGGCCTTTGAAAAACCCTCTGTTAGGAGCCTCTGGTGTCTCCACAGGGGTAAATAACTCGCTGAGCATTTCCTGCAAGAAAACAGAGAGATCAGGACAACTTATATTCCCTGTAGACAAACACACTGGCCTATAAAGCTTTCTTTAGTGTCACCTATGCCATTTTTAGAACTTATTTTACATGTATCAAAAGCACAAATGGAGTTTGCATGTTCTCCCCGTGTGTGCGTGGGTTTTCTCCGGGTTCTATGGCTTCCTCCCACAGTCCAAAACATGCAGATTTGTGGATTAGGCAAATTGGACACTCTAAATTGACTGTAGGTGTGATATTGAATGGTTGTTTGTCTCTATGTGACCCTGTGATGGACCGCCTTTTGCCTTATGTCAGCTGGGATTGGCACCAGCACCCCCCACAACCCTCATAAGGTGCAAGACGATGAGTGAGTGAGTGTAGCTTACACTACATACTGTGGTTTCTTTCATCCAACTCTATTACCTATTTTCTGTACATTTAGAAAAAACGAGACCTGATACTGATGCCTGAACTCAAATTTTATTAATACGTAAAACTCATTCACTGACCTGCAGGTTGTCGCAGGTTTCCTGGCTGTAGGTGATCCTCTGGACCTCGGTGGGAGAGGTGAGATACAGAGCTTGGCCAAGGTTCGAGAAGCAGAACGTCCGGGCTATCCGCATGTCTGTCAGTGGCAGGTAGTTCACGTCCAGCAGAGGCCGCAGACTTGGTAAACTGCGAGGTCAACACACAGATTTAGACAGTGTTAGACTCCTCCTCTTTTGGACTGCGCTGTAGCTTCACTATGAAATCTATTAGTGACTGTACCTCAGAGTCATGATGTGCCCGTTAGCACAGAAACAGGCAATGCAGTTCGCCCCAGCTATCTGCACGACATCAGCCCTTAGCACAAATGAGGTCTCTGTGATGTTGTGTTTGTAGATGCGGGTCTGAGACGGCATCGCCACCACTTTGGCCTGTTTGTCCGAGCAAAGCACGGCGAACTGGGGGTCGTGACCCTCCTGTGACGAGGGAGGGGATGCCGGTCTGCGCTTCCTGCTCCTCTCCTTATCTTCATCCGAGGCGTTCGTGTCATACCACGGCTCATAGGAGGGGGGCAGCAGAGTTGCAGTGGAGTCCAGCAGGGCCATCGTCAAAATGCCTCCCTTGAGTCTGACGAGAGTGCCTGGGGGGGGGGGGAAAGGTTTTCATTTGAATAAGAGACACAGAATCTAAAACACAAACTTGGTCTCCTGGGGAAGTAAAGCACAATAGCCAAACATTCAGTTTCTCTTGCTAGAAAATGAGTAAAATGCCTTGTAACAATTGTGTCCAATGAAAGAAATTAAAATAACAGCACAGCTAGGTCGTAAATAAGTGTAATCAGATCATGTCAGAATCAGAATGTACATTTATTAGATTTTTGTGTCATATCTGTGCACATGAATGATCTACCACGGGAAACAATGGCTGTATTTACTCTCCTTTTTAACGCCCTAGTTAATCCAACACGTTAATATCAATATTTTAAAATGATAAAGGTTTATACTTTCATCTAGTATATGTTTTATGTGTGGTTTTCATATGCTGTAAGTCCTAATAGGCTTCTACCGTGACCACACTCGTACTTTTTAGATTTTGTGCATTTAAGTGTGTGAAATAAATAAAGTATACTGATGTGGTGCATGTTGCCATTGTCATACTCACTTACATGAGTGTTAAAATTCTGTTTCACTACAACATTGCATTCACACCTGCTGTGTGGTCAGTTCATTCACTCACCGCAGGAGGAGACGCCGACCGGCTGCTGCATCCTCTGGTCCCCACCGGGCGGCAGGCTGACGGCCACCATCATCACCGAGCCCTGGGTGGTTCCCACCAGCAGACACGGGCTGACCACGGTGTCCGTCTTCCTGGGGAAACTCTCGCAGAAGTGAAAGGAGGAGATGACCTCTCGAGACTCTCTCTCTATGCTGGTGACGCTCGAGCTGCGCGAGCGGGTGAACGAGACGTCCTTGGCATCTGGACAAGAGGAGTGAGCACAAATAACGGGGGGAGAAGCGTAAGAAGACAACTCACTTGAAATGGAAAGGAGTAGGAAGTTTAAAAAAGCAAAAACAGGGGAATCCACCAGCTCAAAATCTATCCACGTGGTGCTTCCATGAGTTTACGGAAGCCTGTGTCTCTCATGGAAGTGAAACAGTGCAGGAAATCAAAACTTAACACAAAATAAAAGCCCTTCACCTCTGGCACAGTTTAAATTCAGTGGTGCAATCTTTATTCAAATGGGTTCCAATTTGTATGAACTGCAACTAACATTGACAACAACAACATTGTCAATGTGAGAGGTTGCACTGCAGTGACTCAATTGATATTTAAGGAGCAACAAATATGCCAGGCTTCATTATACTGCGCTGACAGCGATACCGAACAAAGATCTGTGACACAGAGGGAAGGCTCATGAACACACCGCCCGACATGCCCCTCCCTCACTCAAGCTGTGAACAAGAAAAGCGAAGAGTGCAGTCAAGCCAGTGGATCTGCCTCAAAAAAAAAGAAAATAAATAAATAAAATCACTGAGAGGATTAGTGTTATATGTTAACTAATTACACATCAAGCCCCAGCAGTGGGGGGGGGGGGGGGGGGGGGGGTTAGTACCAGTTATCCCACTTCAGCCCAAAACAGACCATGGCTGGTCCACTCACAGACGTCGGGGGCCGACTCGGCTCTACATAACGGTGCCCTCTGGCTCATCCTGGACGCCGCCTTGCCTTTGTTCATACAATTAATGCTCTTCCTACACGAGGGAGAGCGGGAGGGCTGGACCTTGTCCTCTGCTCACAGAGCACACAAGAGACAGCGTTTGTCTCAACAGCACAGCACAAGATCACACCAGCAACGCTAAATTAAAGGTCCAGCGTGCGACGTTTATAAGACGATTCATCGGCAGACGATCAAACGACCCATAAATGCGCTTGGGTTAAGTGTATATAGTAATCTTTGGTATGGCGGGGCTTAGAATAAACCTTTTCTGATGTACTTAAGGTAAGGGGCTTGCTTTGTGGAGGCCACCTTCTTAAGCCGGCGTGTTTCTACAGCGGCCTGAGCTTACGACACAAACCCGACGCATGTACCAGTAAAGAAGAGAGAGGGGAACAACACATAGGGCCAGTTGAAATGTCCTCCAGTAAACCCTTAAGCCCTGAACCCACACTGACTTTGATGATGTCACCTGACAAGAGCTTGAGGGGCCACATTATTTTAACTTGGTGGAGTGAATGTCCTCATTATGCAAAAATTCAAATAATTGGCTCAACAATAAACTTAAGAGCAGATTCTTACATATATCTGATTACTTTTTTAGTCTTGTAATGTCAACATCCTGGTTTGTTGTTGATTAGTTTGCTAGTTTGAGGCAGCATTTTAGCTCTTTTCCACTATGGTCCCAGCTCAGCACGGCACCGCACAGGTTGGTTTTCCACCACAAAAATAGTACCTACTCAACGTGGGCGGAGTCATCACTGCACGGCTGCATGAAACTGCCGTGACTTTGTTTTACGCGCGACACACACAAACAAACGAGAGACTAGTGACTTGTAAAGCAGTTGTTGTGTAACTGAATCATTAGAATCAGTTAATTTGAATATTTGTGCAGTATTTCCGGAACACAGACTCCGTCTGACACAGTCACTGGACTGAAATACAGTGGCAGGGTTTGTGATGCTGCTCACGATCAGCAGTGCTGTCACTAAATACACCAGACTTTTAGACATTTCCCTGGTAATTTTCTTTTTAACTTTTAGTGGAAACGCAACTTACCCGTGCCGTGCCGGTGGAAACAAGTCAGAAAGTCTCCAAAGATGCCTAAATGGCCATGAAGTGCTAAAAAATGGCCACAAGAGGGCCCTCACACATTGAGGACTGACAGAAGCCCTCACTGTCTGTGAGTGTGTGAGGGTGGATTTAGGGTCAGAGAGTGGATGTGAGGCTGTGGTGGTTACAGTAGTTCCGTGACGTGCTTGGGAAATCGCTAATTCTCACACACTGGACCTTTAATTCTAAACATAGGATTTATTTTTTGGATGGACAAAAAAATGGACAAAGATGACCACCTGTAAAAAAAAAGTCATTAGTTTTTGGCTTACCCAGGTCTGGCTTTTGCTCATTTGACGCGCTAATTTTCCGTGACATCTTGGCTGCAACAGAAACAAATACCCCCGTTTTATGAGGAGAGAATAAAGGCTAAAATGTAATTTATTTAAGAATTAAATTAAGAAGCAAAACTGCGACGGTGTGATTCATATTTAAAAGGAGCGGTGATCACTGCTCAGAAGATACATACAGTGTACATCTGACTGTACACAGACTGTGCAACATTCAGATTCTAACTAGATCTATCGAAGTGTTTAACTTTGCTGCTTGTTACCAGGAGGCAGTCTCCAGAGTAACGGTCCAAAAGTTTGCCTGTTGCAGTTTAAAACCACCCTCAGTGAAAACCTGAGAATACAAATGAGGCTGAGAAGCGTCACAGATAACCTACGGTATAACCTAATCATGTCAAACAAAGCATTTGGCAGTCAAGGAATAAAGTCATTATAATTCAGTCAACATAATTATGCACAGAGAGTGGGAAGAAGGTGGGGGAAAATCAGTGGCATTAGCCAAACAGTTAACAATGAAGTGAAGCCCTGGGAATCAGAATCAAACACAGCACGTGTCTACGATCAAGGAGGAAAAAAAAAAATCACGTATACACTGCATTCATATTTTGTTAGACATTAGTGCAATAAAGAGAGCCGATTATAATAAGAAGTACCATCAGCCAATTTTATCAAACTAATGTCCGTGTACAGTTGTGTTGAAACAACAGCAGACGATGTCAAGACTCTGCATAGAAAATCTGTATATTAACAGTCATGCACTTCTGATTTCATACATCAACAATAAAACCCCCAAACCATGTGATTAGTAAAAAAAAATAAAAAAATAAAAGCACTTCTTTGTTTCATTGGCATAGATTTTCAGATTTGCATAGGATTAAGGCACAGTGTGGTTAGAACGCCGTCATTCAGAGAGAAAGAGGGGGGAAAAAGTGAGTGATGAGAAGAATAACAGTCAGGTGATACAGTACCAAAGTCACTGGCAACCGTCTTGGAAAAGCGTCTGCCTTTCAACTTCACTGGAAATAAGGTTCAAAAAGACATCGTCAGGTTCACTGCGTTAAAGCGCAAACGCGGCAAATGAGGGGTGGACATGCAGCTCTGGACAGTACAGTACCCTTCTCAATGAACTTCTGCTTTCGCTCTTCATCTGAATTGCACGGAGAGGTAGATCCTGAGTGGCAAACGGCAGTCGTTCAAAAAAGGGGGATTGTGAAATAAGACAAGGATCAGCTTCACATCATCGTCGTCATATACTGATGCTCACCTGAAGTAGGTGATTTGCAGCGATCCTCCGAGGCGTTCGATCCATCAACGGAATCACAAAGTGCTGTGGGAGTCACACAGGTTTCGGTTAGACATTACAGAATAAATCCTAGTCTTGGATTATAAACCCTCATTAAAGATAAATCAATTACTACAGTGCAGCATCAGTGGCGGTTGCTGGTCTTTGAAACAGGGGAAGCTCATTTTATGGCCCACTTATGGCCCTTTTCCACTATGGTCCCAGCTCGCCTCGACTCGCGACGGCACGGATTGGTTTTCCACCACAGACATAGTATCTAAACACTAAATGCACCAGACTCCTTCGTTAAATACTGAGATTTTAGACATTTCCCTGGTAATTGTTGGAGATTAACCCACGTTTTTAGGATTGTTAAGTCTTTTTAACTGATCTAGAGTACAGCTTGATTCTTGTGTCGGACGTCTCTTCCTGTGACTGCACTCGCCAGAGCAGGTACTAAGCAGGTACCTGGTACCAGGTACTATGCTAGTAGAAACTCAACTTAACCGTGCCGTGCCGGAACGCGACATTATTTATACAGAAATTCTGCAAACGAACAACGAGAGCAAGGGAATGCAATAATTATGTAAATCTGAGATGCTATAATATAATAATAATAATAATAGTGTTTTCATTTACAGTTTATATGCACAAACGACCAGCTATTTACAGTATCTACAGACTTCCACTGACATGACTGAGGCAGAAAAGGCTCTGCTGTCAAAAACTGGTTCCACCTTTCAGACAGTTCCTCCAATCATCATGCAGAAGCCCAGACTACGCGTCCGTCCACGCCCACATCCACTGTCGTGGAAGCTGAGCTTCCCTGAAAGTGACGTTTTTGCCACATTATTCGATCTCATCGCAGTAAAAATCCTATACCGTGTCGTCCGATATGGAACAGTGGAAGCTGAGCTTCAAGGGGTTTTAATGCAAATGATTCTGAGCGGAACTAGTGACACATTCTAATCGCGTTCTCGCGCACGTTTAGTATTGAAATGTAAATACAACACAGAACGTAATTCGACGACATTTTAGAGGGAGCTGAGCATCCCTTGCTGTCTTCGAGCAATCGCCACTGTGCGGCACATAATTAAGGATCAGCTATTTAAACAAAGACGGGTACAGCTACCTATACAGTGTGTTAAAGAAGCCCCACCTAAGCTCATACAACTAGTACACATCTGTTGACTCAAGGTGTCACCGTTTGTCTAGTCAAACCGGAGGCAGGGTTAAGAGAAGACACTACTTGATTTTGTTACAGAGCCCTCAAGACCTAGAATCTCTACACAGCTCACTGTTGGTGTTTAAAAAAGCAAATAAAGAGCTTTATGGATCTGGGTGGTGCACATTAGGATTGAGGAACTTAACTACGAGGAAAAGGAAAGGGTTTAGTGGATAAAACGGGTTCTAGGAAGGAGTAAATTCAGCATTTCAAACGTGACTTACTCAAGTGAGGAGAGTGTAGTTTTATCACAGACTTAGTATAAAGGTTAGAAAGTCTGGACATGTAAGACAGCACTTTTGGATCGTCTTGACATCCAATCACAAAGAGAGATGACAGTGAGCAGAACAGAAATATGAGCAGAAATGGTGGATTTGTTGACTTAAAGATCATTCATACAGTTTGTACAAATGCTTTTCATTAGGGATGGGTCTTTTTTTCTGTCTTCTAATATCACAACCTTGAGAATCTACCGATACTGACATCTAATACAGTTGTTTTACTTCTACTAGCACCGAGCCATAAAACAGCCATTTAAAAAAAAACCACAATTCTTTGCCTGTCCAACAAATACTCTCCTATGTTTTGCTCCTATCCACTGATGTTGGCTGATATCTGCTCATCCTTTCGTTTCACAAGCCTTGAGTCTAAGAATTAACGTAAACAGTGATTGACAAGATGGCGATTATGGCAGAAAAAGTCCAGGCAAACACAAGCAAGAAAACAAGGCTCAAGCACAGTTTTATCACTGAAGCAAATCAAAAGGTAATTTTATGGCAGCAGAGCAGCAGCGATGCAGCATTCACTCCGACTGCACCGCTCTCTCACAAGTGTGCTCTACCGCCGTGTCTTCGCATGCGCCAAGTGAACAGATGGACAATCTGTCAGCGTTGCCCCCTGTTGAGGGAGAGGAGCTACAGCAGGGGGTGATGGTCATGGCGCGAAGTAACGGTGTCTGCCAAGTGTCAGCCCTGCCTCTCTAACCCACGTCTAACGACCAAGACAGTGTTGAGTAACACAATGAAGTACAGGCTTAGATTCATTGATTTCCAAGTAGATTAATGCGAGTTAAGGTCGGCCAGTTCGAGGATTTAGCGGTGAGAGTGGACGGTGGAATGAGTGCAGCTCACCTCCAGAGGGCTGTCGTGTTTTGCGCGGGGAGCACGGCTGCCTCTGGTAAGGCTCCGACGGGCTGTACAGCTCTAATGTGCCCATGTTGAGGAGCAGCGTTTTCTGGAGGTAGTCCACCACAGCCAGACCGTTACTGTTTCCAAACACCACACTGAAACACACGCAGGGGGGTTGAGGGGCACAGAGGAATTTAGGACTCAGAGGCTGTTCTTGCTTCTTAAACAGTGCTTCTACGACATATGAATGATTGAATCATTTAATGGTTGCTTATTTTTGTGTCATCAACAAAACCGTGCAACCCACAACCTTGTACTTACAAAAACATCCCAACATGTTGTCCTAAATAGGACAACACAACACGAAATAAACATCATTCTCTGTATTGCAATTAGGGCCACAACTAACGATTCTTTTCATAATCGCGTAATCCGTCGATTAACTTCTCGAGGAATCGAGTAATCGCTTGGTCCATAAAATGTCCTAAAATGTGGATCAGTGTCTTGTTTTGTCCAAAAACCAAAAATAATACAAAGAAACCAGAAAATATTCACATTTAAGAAGCTAAAAAAAATTTGAAAACGTGTTTTAATTCCTTAAAAACACTCAAATCAATCAAAATAGACGATTGATTTAGTAATCCATTAATAATCGAGTAATTGTTTCAGCCCTAATTGCAATTTGCTTTGCAATAATTGCCTCTTTTTTTTTTTTTTTATTCAAGCTTCAGTTGAATATTTACTGAATAAATCTATTATTTATTTATTTTTTTAATTGGCACAAAGAACAGAGAACTAATAATAATTATGAACAATTAAATTAGCCATTTGAAAAAGAATCATGTTCAGCTCTAGTGCACAGTATAAACGCTTTGTTACCGCAGTCTGTGAGACAGGAGGATGCAATAAAAGTGTCTAAATACACCGCGTCGTTGCTTCTGGACGGGCAAATACAGTGTAACCACCGCTGTCAGTTGTTTAGTGACGTGACCTTATGTCAAAATATCAAGCGTGCTGTTCTGTAGATACTCACAGGCCATAGGAGGAGTTGATAGCCAGGCTGGTGATCTGCTGCGGCGGCTCCCCGCTCACCCACACCAGCTGGATCACCAGCTCCACCTGGTAGCCTGGAGACTGCTTCAGCGGGGAGCTCCGCACCCTACATCAAACACACAGCAGGGTTAGACAGCAGGAGATGGTTTACAGTGGAATATATTACCAGGCCGTTGGGTGAGCCACACGGACGATATCATCATTTTTTGTTACTATTGTTATTCCCTCTTCCACCATTTAACTGTCAAACTGTCTTTACATCATTTTTAATATTTTTCTCGCAAAGAGGAACATTTCCCCCTGGTGTACTGATGTGGAAGGATTGAGGATTTGATTTAATGGATGACTACATCTCTGTTTGTGTCAGTTTTTAGTGACAGCTTGCCTTACAACGACATAAAACGAGTTAATATCATAGTTCATACTGCAGGCAGGGTATATTGTCCCGGGGTCCATCAGAGGAGTTGCTGCCTGTGGAGAGCAGAGTGGGAGGCTCAACCTCCTGAGGGCTGGAGGAAGCGCCTGGCACCGGTAAGGTGGGAGTCTGTTCCCCACCTGGATCGGGAGAGTCCACGTCGCCAAAGTCACACTGCATCCGCACCTCCAGGAGCTGAACACAAGATAAGACATCATTTATCACAATTTTTACACCAACCCAATTAAAAAGCTCCACTACTCCTCTCAAAAACGTCTCAACCAGAGAAGTAAAAAGGTCTGAGAGGTTGTTGGAGACAGACGTGACAGTGTCTCAAAAGAGGGAGCTTGACCCTCTACTCTGACTCTCTCATAAACATCATTGCTGGACATTTACATAAATAAAGCAACGTCGCCTGTTATTGTCGCCTTGTGGACTCCTCTCATCATGCGATCATTCGCCACCGCTGCTCTAGGGCAGACGCACACTCGCGTTCAACCTCTGCCTGTTGCTGAAACGCGAAAGATGAACCACAGCTGTCGAGGATCATATCGTACCCACCTGGACAACTTCGCTGGTGACTTCTTGCTTGCTGAATCTGTACACGATGACGTGGGCAGACACTCCGGCCACACAGAGCATCCGGCTCTCGGGGCACCACGACAAGGTCTGGATGGCGAACGGATCCTCTTCGACGATATCTGCGCCCGACTTCTCCTCTTTACCACGAGCCCGCTCAAACACCTTGGCAGTCTTCAGCTTGTACAGCACTTGCAGCATCACTTTGAGAAGAGCAAAACAAAAAAAGGAAGATATGACGAAATGCCAGCACAATATAATTCTTGGACTCTTTATATATATTGGAATTTTTATTCTCTTTATTTCCAAGACTATAATCTAGAATATCCTCAATGTTCAAGACAAAAGGACTCAGTCATCTAAGATCTCTATGAATCTGGCAATGTGTAGCAGCACTGATAACACTTCACTTTATAATTTTCTCTCAACTTAATCTAATGATTTGGTGCACAAAACTGTACATTTTAGTCAACTACTCACTTGCAGAGGCATCCCAAAACTTAATTGACCCATCGGCATGCCTGTTTTAGAGGAAAACATTGACAAAGGACA
This sequence comes from Solea solea, assembly GCF_958295425.1. NCBI lineage: Eukaryota > Metazoa > Chordata > Actinopteri > Pleuronectiformes > Soleidae > Solea > Solea solea. Next base: position 7,938,501 of record NC_081151.1, read on the forward strand.
AAGGTTACTGTGTGAACAGAATTCAAAGTTACATTATAATCATTTATTCATTGATTAATGCCGAACCCTGTGATGATGATCTCCGGGTAACTCTGTGTGCCTTGGCCCCAGTTTCCTCCGCTAATCGGCCATTCCTTTAACAGTAAGAAAAACCTTGTTACGTTATCATTGCAGGCAGACAAAATTAAATGAAAGTACACATTGCGGGAAACGATAACTCACCTTCTTGCTGTACCCTTGCCTCTTTTGTCGGCTGCCGACGGAGTAAAGTGCAGGAATAAGTTCAGCAGGACAGTCGGCAAAGTACTCGCAGCAGGTCACTGGTGACTCGTGGACAGTCAGAGGATATGGATTCTCAAATATCGGGTATCTGTAAGGAAACAGTTTCACAACAATTTAGATTTAAGAGTGCATTTTCATAAGATTTAGGGAAAAAGCATAATGGTTCACTGAAATGTAAATTTTACTTGACTAACATTAGTTAAAAAAAATATAAATCAATGAATGAAGAATGGTTAATACATGTTAATAATTAGTCACCAAAAATACCTACCCAATCTGTCCAAGGTCTATTACAACTAAATCCTTCTCGAGCAGGACAACAACGGCGTAAGGCTCCTGAAAATCTGTCAAACAAAGCAGCAAAATGTATAAATACATGAAAATGATGATGTCATTTCTTTAGGCTACGAACATAACCGGTGCAGGGCAGAATATCACAGCTTACCGTTTGGGTATGGAGTTTCACACAACGTCAGGAAGTCCACTATGGGGTAGTCCATCTCCAGGACGGCAGTGCTCTTTCCGTGCATCACAGTCAGACATGCTCTCCTCCCCACTGTGTCGTAGGACAGACCTCCAGACAGAACCATGAATGGGTCCCTGACAATCGCCAGAACACAAACAAAAACACCGTCATTGTTTGTTCCAATACGTTTCAGTTAGCCCGTGAAGGTGAGAAGTCTAATCAAGTAAAAAAAAAAAAAAAGGAGGTAAGCGGGACGTGAAAATGTTACTATTGAGCTTTATCCGGAAATGATTTGACCCCATTTCACGACCATGGGAGAAGCCTACTTTTTAAATCACAATTGCAACTATATTAATCCCTGTCCTCTAATACCTGAGAAAAAAAATGTAAGATAATTAGATCCGTCTCAATAAAACTGTAAATCGTTATTGGAAAGTTTCTTAATGTGTGACCTTGACACAACAAAGTTAGTACAGCTGACGATAACTGTGTTAAAATATCCAGTGTGTAACATTTCGAAGGGTTTATTAGCAGAAATTGAATATACTAACCATGAGAATGTTTGTATAAGTGTATACGTTAAGTTTTCATAGCCTTAGAATAAACCTTTTATACATACATATTTTCCATTTAGCTTTGTATTACTAGAATAGGGGTAGAATTTTTGAAAAATTGTTCTTCGCCTGATTTTTTTTTTTGTTACATGCCCACCAGTGACACTTGTTCCGAGCCTTGGTCTGAGGCTTAAAACTGCAACGGTAATTCTGTAATTCTGGGTCGGAACCTCATTCCCAGAATGTAAACAGTGTCCGCCATCTTTGCTAACAGTTATGCTAGCAGGACCAAGTGTCACTGGTGGGCGCGTAACAAAGAAAAGAATGAAGATATTTCTCAACTCAGGGGAAACTGAGGTTGGGAAGCACAATTTTTCAAAAATACTACCCCTATTGTACTAGAATAGGGGTATAGGGCTTGAAACTGCAACCCTAATTCGGCACTTTTTAGACCCACTAGTAGGGGGACGGGACCTCATTCCCAGAATGTAAACAGTGTCCGCCATCTTTGCTAACAACAACCAAGTGTCACTGGTGGTCATATAACAAAGAAAAGAATGAAGATATTTCTCAACTCAGGGGAAACTGAGGTTGGGAAGCACACATTTTTCAAAAATACTACCCCTATTCTAGTAATACAAAGCTAAATGCAAATATTACTTTAAGGTTTTGAGCCAGAATGGACTCATGTTTCGCATTTTGAAGCTAGTACTTACTACACAAACATCGCGAACGGCTCCACTCACATAAACCCGACACATAAACCAAGAAAGAGGGCAGAGGAAAAGCCAGAGAGTGGACAGAGTTGTGATAAAAAGTGTCAACACCCATTCTGGTATGTGAAGGCCACAATAGATCCCTGATAAAGAAAAAACCTGTTTGTTGCAATCTGCAGTCTCACCATTAGACGTCACTAAGTCTCACTAATTCTCAGACAGCAGAACGTCCGACCGATTCATTTCACCGATCTCAAAATGAAAATAGTTTTTTAAACGACGACAACAAAACAAAGCACTTAAAATAATGACACGTGAAGAAGAATCCATTTTAACACACATGGAGAGGACACTGGCAACAACTGGTCTGACCTGCTACATTATACACTATATGCTTTTGTGACAGAATAACAGGAAAGGCCAGTTTCAGTGCAGGATATGGATTCAAAGAAGAGACAGTTAAGAGACAGGATGGGTGGAGTCCGACACACTTACCCAGCCCTCGTGGTTTTGTACTCCACCTTAAGGATCGGTTTACATGGTTCTGGCTTTTTTCCATCCTTGGGCTGCTTACCTGGTGGAGGTCAAATATCAGAACCTTTCATTTCCACACTGCATACACATGCATCCCGTACATGTACACACGAAACATTGGTGGCTTCTCTTCAAAATGCTTGAATATTATGTGTCCGTATGAACACTGCACGACCATGTGTGTACACAATAACAGCTCTAACCATGTGGTGTGATGATCTGTCCAGGCTTGGCTGGGGCTCGTATATTCCATGTGGTCAGAGTGCCGTCTGAGTGGCTGCAAACAAACTGTTTACCCTCGTGGTGCCAGGCGACTGAGTGGATTGCCTGAAAGACACACAACAGCAGCAGCAGCAGCAGCACATAATTAGAGTGCGATACAAAAATGTACATAACAAGAGAAACCGTGTGTGGCGGATCAATGTGAAATAATGAGAAAAAGGTAGATTTTAAAAGCAGGTGACACATGTCTTATATAATAACTAGCTTGTTAAAAACACCAGGTATGAGGAAAAGTGAACAAATCTGAAGTAAACTGCATGTGTGCATGGATTAGTTTCACTCTCACTGAGTATCTATGGCAGCAGCAGCAAGACATTTGGTTTTACAGAAAAGGACTGTACAGTCTGTGTTAATAGTGAGGAATTAACATCTCTCAAATGCAAGAGGGATGTTTTTAATAATATAATATAACAGATTACAACAATTTGTAGTATCAAGGTTTGGCTATGAAAGAAATATGTGCCCAACCATGGAAAAAAATATTATGAAAGTGTGATTTATAAGATTACCAGCAATGTCTAACACATGTAAATGTGAAAATATTTGAAGATTAATGTTATTGTAGTGTTATTTGCTTTAAGCACTTCAGTGGACTGATGAGAATCAGAATTGACTTTATTGTATGTGTGGGATTAAGTCACTGTCCTTTGTTATGTTTTTATTGGATGAGTTCACAGGAAGACAAATGTCTTATATCAGCAGAGTTATGCTTCAGTGGTGCTAATGTGTGCTCATTTCCTCGCTTTGTCAAAATCATTCTCATCCTCTTGAAGCAAAATATTCAATATTATCTATTATTATTATTATTATTATTATCTACAAATCTGTTTTATTTTAATGTATTTGACCCACTGGAAAGGTGAGATATAGACCAGGTCCTGGGGCTAAAATCTCAAAGCTATTGACAGGAACCACTATGACTAAATATTAGAGCTTCTCTTCTCTCCCATGTGAAGTAAGTGATTGTGCATGTCAGAAACAATCGCGCTTAAACAACCATAGACAAACTTACTAGCCTCCTTGTAAGCACGGAGCGGAAGTGGAATAACGTCTTACCTCATCGTAAGTATAGCGGTAGTCAGCTTTTTTGGACTTCAGGTCCCACAGCACCACCACGCCGCACTCAAATCCAATCAGAAGCTGGAATAATAAGAAGAGAGGCAAAGCGCAGCTCAGTTGATTGCTGTGAAACCACACACTGCTCATATACCTGGAGCCCGGAGTTTACACGAGGTTCAGCACTTTCTTTACAGTTTCAGAGCACAGTATTTTCTTCAGTTATTCACTTTCTAATCATAGAGCGAAATGTCCAAAATGATCAAGCATAAAAAAACAACTATTACACGACTATTTATAGCCATAAAATCATATAGTCATTGTCTTCCAGTTCACCAAATTCAAGTGTGTATGTATTTTCACCATTTTCCTCACAGATTTTGATGGTAACCCTGGCGACACAGAGAAATGATGTAACAGGTGCAATCACACATTCGGGGCCTAATGAATCCATAATGAATCTCTAATAAAATCCCACGTAAACCGGTACGATTCTACAAAGCCGTAAAATGTTCTGCCATCCTTCTCCAGTAGCTGTATTGACATTGTGTCGCCTGCACTGGAGCAGTTACCCAGACGGACATGTGTAAATTCTGTGTTAGGTCACTCTACCTTTCCTTCGTCCATGGGGTTATCACTGATGTGTACGACAGGCCCCGGGTGTGTCTTGGTGGACCTGTGCAAGAAGAAATTTAAGAGCATTTGTTTGCCAACATGTCGTGTAACGTCATTTCTTTTAGAAAGGGAGGAAGATAGGGAGGCAATTTGGAAAGAAACAAAAAAAAATAATAACAGGAGCCAGAGTCTCTGGTTGTGCACAAAGATAATAAAGATGAAAATGTGCATCAGTGCGCCGCAGAAGGAGACATTACATACGAGAGCGAGAGACACACACAAACAGAGAGGCAGAGCAGGGTCACATGAGGGTCTATGAGAGATTACAGTACGTGGAGACAGCATCACCGTGGCAACCGAGCAAAGGGCCACGGAGGAAGTGAAGGTCTGGCCTAAAGAAAGTGTTGCTGCCTCTGAATGTGGTCTGGCTCCAGTGGCTTATGATCTCATTGCTGCTGATGAGTCGATACAGTCGAAGATGAACAGATGAATAAATGGCCGGGACAGATTGGAATATGAACTCCGGACTGTGATACAACATCTATATATATATAATGTATAATAACAATAATCATTTTATGTGTTCAGTATGCATCCTGTTCTGTTTCTTTTCCTTTAAAACAGCATTAAATATGTTTTTTACAAAATATGGTAAACCCCAGTTTACTCAATAATCAGCATAAGTATGTACGTGTGTGTGTGTGTGTGCTTTCCACTGCAGGGAAATGTGAAACAACTGTGCAGGGACAAAAAAAGTATGAGGCATTACGTTTGCTAAAAAAGATGCTTCTATCAGAGATCAGACAACTCTCCTGCTGAGATTATTATATTTTAAATTTCACACTGTAGCCACTGTAATCATTTTCACAGTCAGACGGCAGAATGTATTGCTCATCTTTATTGGTTTCATCCTCAGACATTTAACGGAGCTGATGGGATTTTAGCATGTTGGCACTTTCAACTTTGATTTGATCAGATTTCCATTTATCTGTGCCGATCAATCTATCAGATTTACAGTATGTTCCTCTTCCGGTTTTAGCTGCCATTGTCTCCATTATTATTTCACTGTAAGGTCCATCCGTCCGTCTCCTACTGCTTAATCCTCCTCATGAGGGTCGTGGGGGGGAGCTGTGCTAATCCCAGCTGACATAAGGCGAAAGTTCATCACAGGGCCACATAAAGACAAACAACCAATCACTCTCACCTATGGTCAATTTAGTGTCCAATTTGCCTAATCCCCAAATTTGGACCTCATTGGACTGTGGGAGGAAAGCAGAGAACCCCCGGAGAAAACCCATGCACACACGGGGAGAACATGGGGATCTGACCTCCCGCAGGAAATTCCTTGTGCTCCTTACAATGGGTGTTTACATGTGTGACACCGGGGAAAATCACAGGGGCAATCAAGTGGGCACTTCCCATCGCAGATGTTGCGTTAAATCGGGCAACTTCACACCTCCAGGAGTCTCAACGAGTAAGTTCTGGCACGGCACAATCACCACCTCCATACTGCCTTCACACACACACACACACACACACACTGATCGGAGCTACAGTATTCTCAACTCACAGGACGCACTGTATCTGCAAACACAGGTATCCACATTCCTTCTGGTTCTGTTGTGAGTTTTAAAATAAAAACCCACAAACTGCACAAAAACGATTTACAGCGAGAAAAGTGGCGGCGAGGGACAAATATGGACTCACAGTTCGATGGCTTTGTTCCACATGATGACGTAGCCTGAGAGAGTGAAGGACTCCACGTTGACGATATGGATGTTTCCTCTTTCCGTACCGATGTAAAGCCATTTGCTCTGGAAGGGCAGGTGGCAGTATGTGATTCTGCAAGGGTAGATGAGGATCCATCACTCGCTGGCTTTTCATTATCTCATGACTCACCGCTATCAAAGAGTCAACCATGTCCCTAATCACGCTGGCCCAACTGGAAGCAGTACCGAGTCACTAAGATTTAATTACAAAGGGCCGTGCTCTGTGTCATACTAATGAAGTCAGACTATATATAGAGCAGCGGGGAGGGAAGAGCAGAGTAAATAATGCTGCGTTATCTCAGCGACTAGGAGGAAACATTCAGTCAGGCGACACAGTCACAGAGTTAAAGGGAATACATGATGTTTTATTGTGATTGTTTGCATGCGCTCACAACGTCATGAATTCAAGCTCCGGTCAGTGACTTTGGTGATAACGTGACACTGAAGAAACAAAATAAAAACACAAACATCACCGATATGTTATCGGCATATGGTTTATGATGCAGATCGTTCGGATGAGTTTGGTGTTTACGGTCCTTTAAGCTGTGTTTTGGTCTCTACCTGTGTGATCTGGAGCAGGTTGGATAGTGGTATTTATTTGCCTATATATATGGAGATTTTATTTACAGTTTCCACTCGTTGTTTTCTTCCTTTAAAAGATAAACAAACCAACATATGCTTTTGCTCACCACCCCTGCTTTTTTTTTTGTGTGTTTTTGGTGTGTGACTGTAACTTTGTGTCTTAATTCCTTGAGAGAAGCTGCCACAGATTGCCAAATTCATTGATCACTGCATGTTATCATACAGTATGCATGCTGGTTGCAGATGAATGCATCATTTTCCAGGCTGGAAAACCAAACCAAAAAGCTAAAGGAATTGAAAAGCTCTGTGGAGCTCATGAAAAAAAATGCAGCTTTAAATGCTTAACTAGGGGAGTTAAGACACAATGAACCATGGTCAACTCCCTGTTGCAAGATCTAAGGGAATTGTGCTTCACAGTAAGAAGTAAAATCAGCAGAAAGTTTCAGCAAATTCCTTATCAAACACTTAAGAAACGCTGTTCTCTAAACTTGCACGACACCTTAAACTTAAGCAGCTAAAGATAACATCCCAAGGAAATGTTACGTTATAAGTAAAAGTTCACCTTTAATTCGGGATTTACATTTCCAGTTGGGTATGAAAGGGGAAAACCTAGTTACTGCAGAATAGCATGAGTCATTCTTTTTATGAAGTGATGGCAATAAAACAGCTAATAAACCTTGAGGTGTGTGTGTGTGTGTGTGGCCACAGCTCTGAGGGCTGTTCACACACAAAGAAAGAAAAGCCTTAAGAAGGAAACATTACAACATTACCTTTCCCTGTTAAACTTGAGAGAATGCAAGATGGCTGGGATTTTTTGCCTCAGGTTCCACAGGTGGATGCTGTCATCAGTTAAGGCACTCACCAGCGCCCCCTGTAGGGAAGGGCCAGAAGCGTAGTTTACCATGAGGAATGCACAAAGCATTTGGGTTGTGCTACACGACTGCAGAGACTAATAAGCACATAATTACTAGAAGCTATTATGGAGATATGTGTGTCACGACTTTCAAAGACAGAAGCAGGAGAATGGAAGGGAATAAATGAGTGAGGAGGAGGTGAAAAAAACAAACAAAGTAAAAGGACGGGCGGCGACGACAACAACAACAACAACAACAAACCTCGTTGATCAGGAACTGCAGCTGGATGACAGCAGCACCGCTCTCATGCTGACAGTAGCACTCCACGCCGGCACGGCCAAAGCTAAGAAGTGGCTCAGTCAAAGAAAAACTTGAATCCAACAATTTGGTTTTTTTTCATATCAAAAACACATATAAAAGGGTCCTTCTGCTCTTCATTTCTGCCAGTAAACCTTAGTTGGCAGGAACATGAAACAAATCGAACTGGTGTGGGGAGTTATAAATAAAATCTGCCTTATTTATTCACATGCGTCAGCCAGTGTGATGGCAGCATGATTAATTTAACTCTCACCTCTCTCCATCCCACTATGTTCAGGTCAGATTCCCGAGCCTGCTAAATCTGTCCATTCAAAAATAAACGCGCCGCCCATTCAGCCACGAGTAGACGTCGGGCCTCGGTCTGAACCGAAATGACACGAATGGCAAACGGAGGAGAGAGTGCCACGTGGGGGGGAAAAAGGGCTGACTGTGTCTCGTGAAATGCTCCAAGTAGTTTTCACCGACAACAAGGGGGTGAGGCAGTGTAATCAGGAAACGGTTGTCTATTTAAACTAGTCTGTAATCACTTTAAACACAGTTTGTGCGTAAAGAAACGCACACCAGCACAAAAGGAGGAAGCGGCACAAGATCTTATCAGCGAGAGGCCTTCTCTAGAGACACAGAGACACACACACACGCATTTTTTTTTATGCCTTAGAAATGTTCCAAACCCAGATCTGCACGTGTCCATTTTGAGCTGACAGAGCACAACGCTCGTATGTGTTAACAGGATTAACCAAGCTGTAATCAAACAATCCCTCAGTGCCTTAAACAAACTAGGGTGGAGTTGAGGAGGAGCACGTTTCAGGACACACACTCAACCGTGGGCATCACTTCTGCTGAAGGATGGACTTACAGTCGGGCGCCAGTCGAAAGCTGTCGGCTGCTGAACTCACTTTCACCCGTGACCTTTTCTGCCCGGCTTTAACTCCTGGGCCCCCGCGCGCTCTCCTGTACATTTGTCAGAATTATTATGGGATTTCACGTCTCCGCAGTGGAGGAGTCGGAGTCATTAAGTCTGTTGAAAAGCCTCATAAATAAAAACAGAGCAGAAGTCTGGAGATCGACGGCGCTGTTGTATGTAATATTCATATTTTTTTCTGACATTAAGCAGAATCACATTAACATTGTTCCGGCCCGTTTGTTCTCCTGCGAGCCGTGACTCATTAGTGTATGTAAATGTAAAAAAGGTGAGCGAGTGAACTGGTTCTGTTACGATGTAGGTTAATGGCACTGCCGAGACGAGCTACTTTCTAGGTTAGCAGGAAATTACCACACCGTACCTCAGAACTAGATTCTGGAACTGTGGCGGTTAAATAGAGCAACTCCACTTCACACACTTCACGAGAAAACACTTCTTTTTTTTGCTGCAAGCCACAGGTACAAAACCACACACGCGGTGACCTGCAGTCTGTCAACTTGTGATTTCCTCCGCTGTTTCCCGGATCGTGCGAGCAAAGGAAGCTGAGTCAACTGTGACTTTACGTGTAGTAAAACATCTTGTGGTGAGGGGAACGAAACATTCAACATGGAGGTTAGCATGTCGTCATCTGTTGGTCATATACATTTCAAAAGACGCACGACAAATTCTCTAATAAGATAATTTCTTTCAAGAGGTTAGTCCCTCGACTGCTAGTAAATCAATCAGATTGATCACTGGGACATTCACCTTCAAGCAAAAAGGTTTAAGGTTTAAGGTTTCACCCCTTAAATATGAACTTAAAGGAATACTTCACCAATAAGCATTTATCTTTGTATTACTAGCATAAGGGTAGTATTTTTGAAAAATTGTGCCAGCCAACCTCAGTTTTCCCTGAGTTGAGAAATATCTTCATTCTTTTCTTTGTTACGTGCCCACCAGTGACACTTGGTCCTGTTAGCATAACTGTTAGCAAAGATGGCGGACACTGTTTACATTAGAAATATCTTCATTCTTTTCTTTGTTACGTGCCCACCAGTGACACTTGGTCATGTTAGCGTAACTGTTAGCAAAGATGGCGGACACTGTTTACATTATGGGAATGAGCTCCCGTCCCCCCCTACGAGTGGGTCTAAAAAGTGCGGAATTAGCGTTGCAGTTTCAAGCCTCAGACCAAGTGTCACTGGTAAAATGCTGGTGTGTACACACAAACACACCCTCAGTCAGGTCTGATAGTATTGCCTCACAGTGCCTGTTTTCATATGTAGGATGCAGCAAGACTAAATATAAGACAGAACTATTATCATAATAATATTAAACAACAACAAAAATCACCAACAGTTAACCACTATGGTATTATTTTATTGTATTATATTTTTATAAATCTGTTCTCTGTTGCTGTTACTGATGGTTTTATTTTACAGGTCACTTTTAAACAAACCCTTCTTGTGGCTGAATTTTGTCTCGTGTCTTTTTTTAAACCACTGCTGCAAACCAAATGTATACAGACAATGAAGGTCTGAGCTGAACTGAAGGTACATACAGTTCATTTTTCAAGATTACTTGTTATTATGTTTATCTTTTAATAATTCTATTTTAGCTTATTAAACACCGTAGGGGGGGAAACGCTTTTGATTCCTCTGTACGTCGTGTGCAGAAAATGGCAATAAAGCTGACTTGACTTGTACATTGTGTGCGACAGGTGCGGTATACATGCACTTTACAACATACTGTCTCTCATCTTTCGGCACTGCCCGCTTTCCACTTTGTTTGTGAGCGTTTAAGACGTCACATAAATGCCCGACACTTCCCTTCGTTGGTTAACCAGGCTGGTTCACCACACCATTTCAACATCGGCAGAGTTTCAATTCAAGTCAGCTGATTACCATCAAGTCAGGAAGGAAGTCGTCTTAATCGAAGAAAAAAAAAGGAGAAAAAAATTTCCTCTGTAGACTCTCAAAAGCTTTCGGTCAAGAAGTGTGAAACAAGAGGATGTGCGTCTGTATCAGATGTTCAACTTCTGACTTGCAGCAACGCCAGCCACCTTCACAAGCAAACTGAAATTAAAAACTTTCCCTTAAAATACTGAGTTGCAACATTTAGAAATCAAAGAACGCACGGCAGAAAGAAGACCTCCACTATCTTAAAGTTCCAACGCATTCTGCGACGATTTTTAAATCAAGCCAGGGTGAGTTTGCTTTGTTAAGACCAAAAACTTGACGGCACACACGTTGGAAAGAGCAGCAGAGTGACTACAGTAACAGACTGATTAGAACACTGTAGTAGAGACAGATCTTGTAAAAGCAGACATTTATTGCTTGTAGACACCTCATTGAGCTTATGTCTACTGAGCTGTGGCAGCGTTTCCAAACTCCGGGGGCAATGAGGGGGATCGATGCAGCCTGTCTTTTGATAAATGGACCAATTGCCTGAATGACAGTAATCCCATCAGCTCTACCTTGCACATTAGGACATGGAAGCAGTGTGTGTGTTCTCTGGGAGTCGCCCTGTAAACACATCGCTCTCTTAATCTGTGGAGTGGATAAAGACGAGGACGGCGCTACCTCTAATGAAAACCTAAATAAAGCAGATGGGCCTCCCAAGCAGGATATCAATACAAAGGGGGAAACCCTGTGTTTATACGCAAACAGACCAACCCTAAAGACAAGTTGTAAACAGCACGACCTGGGTACGATCAAATAGCAAGAAACAACAACTTTTTGGCTTAATTAAAAAAATATATATCATACCTATAATCCCTGCTTTCACAATATTATTCCTTAAGCAGATGACACAGCAGAGTTTTCGTGGAAAGATGCAAACTTGAGTAAGTACTGCATTATTTCATAACCAAAACAAAAGAGGCCATTGTTCCTCTAAAGGCTGAAGAATTAGTCATTTTCTAATGAAATGTGCAACTTAAAATAACTGTGTTTGCAAATTGTAAAGGCTGCAATTTAGGATGAATGTTATGAAGCATATCTGAGTGTATAGGGTTTATATTTTACTTTTGATTGTTTCAGTTATAGTATAATTCAAATGCTTAAGTTCATGTTTCAATGGTGGTTATACATTTAGCTGAACCTGGCCTTTTACAAATCAAATAACAATCATGAAATTTACTATTGAGTAGATTAGATCCTTTAGTCCTATTTCATCCGGTATCTATCCTCCATGACTGGGGTGTTTTTTCACACGAGGGCGCTTGTTATGACACAACGTCATGATGTCACCCACAGGAATCTGAACTCCTGTATTCATGTTCATGGAGATTTGTGATTTAACCGGCTCCATGTTGACGTGCAATTAGAAGTTCACAGACTCCACACCTCCTTGACGATATTAGCTGTCAATCACACCGGTGTCCACTCATGTGCGCATTTTTCAATTCGTTTTCCTCTAAATGAGAACAGAATTTACAAAAGTGACATTGTGTGGCATTGGTGAAGAAATTAAACTAGAGATTGGGACCATTAACACCTCGGGAAAATGTTTACCGACGTTATGAGTCAAGTGGGAAATAGGTTTCTCCCATTAGCTCTCAGTGGCGTCGGCCCCGAGTGGCTATTGGATATGTTCTTATTTCCTGATTGGCTTCAGGAGGACACCACTATGTGCCACAGCTGCGTCTTTACAACTCTGACCGGCAATAATACACCTGGGATCTGCTAGCGACACACGAACGTTGCCTGTTAGTCATCTAGAATCCAAAGGGCAGTTTTGTTTCTGTGACCCTTTCAGGGAAACTGCTCGATTAGCAGTAAAAAAACAACAAACAAAAAAACAAGCTTTTATCCTTGATACAAATGTGACATACAAGTGTGAGCAGCAGGACTGTATAGCTGTGTGTGTTTCAGTGTGTGTGTTGTGCAGGTCCAGTGATGTTTACAGCACATCGACGTGGCATCCTGGCACAGAGCGGGCGGCGCAGTTGATGAGGTTGACTCCTCGGCATATGGCGGAGGAGCTGTTCATGCTACTGCAGAGATACCACTAATGAGCCTGGGTGCTCCAGGAGGAGGAGGCTGCTGGCTGCACAGAAACACATCCTAGTCGCTAGTGTGCAACTCTTAAGCCCTACACTTTCTTCTAAGCGGTACGGACTTTCCTTTTGTTGTGCTGGACGACCGGCGGCAAAGAGAGGTCACTTACTTTGTGAATTCCCCAAACCTTGTGTAATGCTGAACGGGTGGTTTTGGTCATATGACGTGTGAGGCAAGGATATCGCAAGTAGACTTGTGTGTGTGTGTGTGTGTGTGTGAGTCATCTAAGCTTTACCCTTGACTGGTTCTCTTCGTTTTCATTTTCCTGAGAAAAAAAAAGGATACAGCCTCAAAGCTCCAGTCTGGGTCCCGACGGCCAGGATTTTCTGCACGGGGTCAAAAGCCATCGAGGACGGTTGATATGGAAAGCCATGACGCACAGTCTGCAGGAGAAAGAGCAGAATTTATTTCAGACCTCCTGTTTGCGAAATCAATCATCTGGTGCGCCGCACAATCTGACGTTTGTGGGGGGGGAAGAAACATTGCCATCATCTCCTAAAAACATAATCCATCAATGTGGAAAATTAGTCCGATTATAAGAATAAATTAGATAAAGTGCAATTACTGCAAATGGGGACTAGACTATTTTCTAATATCCGCCTCACATGTATGCAGGCTCAGCTCTGTAATACATCAGTAATTCATTAATTGTATCCATCCTAAGGCTAACTAACATCTGCAGCCTCAGAGTGCACTCTGCTGTAAGAATCTTGCCCCGGCGACCAAAATATTGTCATCATTATCACACATCTAGAGTATAACTCGATTGTTTCGAGTTGGAAACCTTGCCCGGCCATCCATGATCTCTGTGTAGCTTGCAGCAGGATTATGTAACAGGTTAGGCCATTGGCCAGGAACCCAGGGGACCTGACCTGTTCTGCTCCCAGCTGAGGCAGGAGCCGGTGGGCTGGCTCTCCAAGACATTTAACATAATTTCACACAAGGGAAACCTTTCCAGCTAGACCCAAACTAAAGGCTGGATTAACATTCTGTACATTGCAAGAGGGCAACCAGTGAACAAATGTACACTTCCCTAATGTCCAGTCCACCTGTAGTTGCAGGTGTTTTAGAAAACATAGCCTTGCCTGTGTGTTGTGGTCTTTCATACGCAGGCAAAACTGTGGGTTAGGTGTCTGAAAATGCACATTTTGGAAAAGGTTTTCAAAATCTCAGTTCACAATGTATAGAAATGGAGGTCAATGGTAAAATGAGCCTAATTCTTACTCGATTTACAATGTCTGTAAACATTTTCCTGAGGAGTTAATTTAGTTTCAGGTCTCCTTCAGTAGCACATGATGTGGATTTTTGTAAACGATGTTCCCATTTACAGGAAAATGGACAATAAAACACATATGAGTGGACAGCAGAGTGATTGACAGCTGGTATTGTCCATTAGGTGCCAGGTTACAGGTGACACCTGTGAACTTGCGGTTGCTAAAACTGTCATGGCAACAGTCAAATCCCAAACCGCAACGCCTCAAAATCAGGAAGACTACATTCAATTTGATGCTGGACTTTAACCATGATCCAGGTAATACCAATACAGACTATCAGATCAGCTCATCTCTATTGTGAGCAGCATAACTGAAAAAGTTAAGGACAGGTTTTTGATTACATTTTCTGGGGATGCAGCAGGTTATTGCCCATGGGGGAAAATAATCAGATCTTGACGATCTGGATCCGGATTGTGTTTTGGTTCTGACAGACTGTATTGGAACTGAGAGACAATGAGCTGGAGGTTTGTGCTTCTGTGAGTTTATAGTTGAAGTTGCAGGTCTTCACAGCCAGAACAGACCAACAAAAATATCCTGGTGTACACTGAGGTTTGTGAGTGTTGCATTAAAGTGAGATCATGTCAGTATGTCCTTTGGCTAAAAATCTCTCATTCGTCAAACGGAAATAAACTCATAAGGAAACAGTGGCTTGAGGCGACGATTCAGTGCAAAGCAAACAACCATGAATGGAGCAGTGACAGTCTGGACGCATCCACATCCGGACAGACGATTGGTTCATTTAATAAGCCTTAATAAAATCAATGTAAATGCATAATAAGTACTTTACTAGCACTGATATTAATCTGTGTTTTTTGGGGGGTGACTACATGTATACATTAAGAGCTGCTGAAAGAGAATATAATAAAATAAAATAAAATAAAATAAAATAAAAACAACAACGCCAGCGTTTGGTCACACCGGTGTCATCTGACTGACAGTACCGGTAAATGTTGGCTGCAGCGAACAGAAAAACCCACCTTGCAAAGCTGGAAATGCTCCGACTGGAGAGTCTCCTGAACAGCGTCGTTTTCCCTGGGAGTACCCGGCTGAGCAGCGGCGGAGGAGGATGAGGAGGACGAAGATGCCGCTGTCAAGCCGTCCAGCACCTTCCTAATGTTAAACTTCTTCATTTTACTCCGCTACGGACGCGACGGTGAAGAGAACAGATCGAGGCAGCTACCATAAATTGGATAGAGAGGGGAGGGAGGAGGGGTAGCTGCTAGCTAGTTAGCCGAAATAACGCACAGTTAATATCTTTCTGTGTACATCTCGCATGTTACGGTGGGTGTTGCCAGCGCACTCCCCGAAAGCACCCGAGTCACGATCATGGATTCAGCGAGTCCTCTCCGATACAGGTGTTAATCCGCCATTTATGTGGTGCGCTCTGGTGTTAGTCGATCGGGATCAGTCGTTTCCGTGAGCTGTTTCACCCCAGCAGCAGCCAGGGCTCAGCGGGTAGCAGGCTGGCTACGGAAACGCAGAGCGCTGCAGCGGGGATTGAGTCTGCGCTGCGCGGTCACCCGGATGCAGGGTCCGGTGTTGTGGTGTATTTGGTGACCCGTCAAAATGATAGGACTGCTAGTGCTAGTGGGTGTATTTTCACCAGGTGGATTGTTTGAATTGCAGTAAACCTGAACAGAATCTAGAAAGCCATAAAATATCAACATACGCAACATACAGAGGGTGTAAAGGCTATATTTACAGTTAATTACAAAAAACTGAACTACCAATACAGATACAGTTGTAATTATAACAAAAATAAATGTATTGTTACATCTTCATGATATTCATAATAACGTCATAATATATCATATACATTATTTAGTTATAGAATATATAACAAATATTAACCAATATTAATACTACCCAATATTTGTGGTATTTCCTTATTATAAGGGATGATTGTGTAATTCATCCACTTATTTATTACTTTATTTGTCTGTAACAGTCCATATCTATCTATCTATCTATCTATCTATCTATCTATCTATCTATCCATCCATCCATCCATCCATCCATCCATCCATCCATCCATCCATCCATCCATCTATCTATCTATCTATCTATCTATCTATCTATCTATCTATCTATCTATCTATCTATCTATCTATCTATCTATCTATCTATCTATCTATCTATCTATCCATCCATCCATCCATCTATCTATCTATCTATCTATCTATCCATCTAACTGTGGAATATCTCTTTAAAGCACACCGGGACACCAGATTCTTACAAAGTGTTATTTATGTGCTGATTTGAAATAAATGTACATCTCATCTGTCTCTTAACAAAGATACATCTCTAACAGAAATACATTCTGAGGGGTAAAAAAAATCTATGTCTTCAGTTAGAAGTTAGAAGTTGTATCTTATTATTACCTTTATGTATTGGTGAATGTAGAAAACCATTGACACCAAGCTACCCATGACAACACACAAGAAGGAAAAACAATACTTTAGCTCCCTCTTGTGGTTTTATACCGAAACAAACAAAATCCCAATTAAAAAACATGAAAAATACAAGTAAATCTCAGAAACATCAGCTCTCGTCTGACAGTGGATTAACCTGCAGAGTCTGTTTGAAGAGTTAATACTAAAATTAGTGCTGACTTCCTGCCAAATTATGCACCAGTAGTGGACTGATAAAAAGGTTGTTCCCCCCCACCGGATAATCACAAGTCTCACACTCTCAAGGACTTGTATCCACACCACTTGTTTCATTTATCACTCTCTTTCATGCATCGTGGAAGATTGCATGCATAATGCATACACAAAACCTTGTTCCAAATAAAAGGACGCGATGAACAAGTTCAGTTACTTGCTGTGACAATAAACTGAACAAGACAAATGTGGACAAGCCACTCAGCTAAACAACTCAAGACGGAAGGGAAGAGAAGAGGGAAAGGACAGTAATCACCTTTCTTTCTGTTTCTGTGATCCACAGTCTCCCATGACCTGAATTAATAATGGCCACATTTATTAAATAATAACTGGCAAATGTCAGTCATATATAAAAGTAGTATTTGGCTATACTGATCGATCGGTTTACCTCTAGTCTTTGTTCACTTTGGTGAACAATCCATATTATATTCAGACCAAGTGTTGAATCAGGGCCAGAGCACTAACTGTGCATTGTTTTAGTAATGCTATAGTGACCACATATAATTATTTCTCGTATCTTGTAATTAGGATTCAGACAAAAAATACAGGAAATATGTATTAAAAACAAGTATAGCAGAAATAGCAGAAATCTGTGTCTCTAAATGTGTGCGTGTGTGTCCTACTGTTTCATGTCAAATGTATGCCATAAATAAAAATGTCTATTACACAAATTATTAATAATACAAGACTTGCTTGATCATTACGCAATGTATGAGCTTAACTGATTGGAAATCTGCATAATATTTACACAACCAGATAGACAAATTATTATTAATTATAGTTTATTTGTTGTGTTTTAGTGAATGTGAACTCATTACTTACCAATATGGCTGTAAAGCTGTAAAGGGGAAGGAGGAGAAGGAGGAGAGGTGACCAAGAACCAGGGAAAAAGATGGAATTGCTGGAAGATGTACAAAGATATTTTTTTTAGGGATTGGGCCTTTGATGTTGCTTCTATTCTGTTATATAGGTGGCGCCAGATTCCACTTTTTGTTTAACAGCAGAGTGAAAAACATTTTTCTTTAACTACGTTTTTTTTTCTTTTTCCCTTTTTTCAAAATCAATTTACATGAAACGAAACCAAAGTATTGGCGTCAACTTAGTTTTATCCCATCTGTCAAAATTAGTAAAACAAAAAAGAGTGAGAAAAAATTGCATTATGGGAATTGTAGTTTTACTTGAGAATATTCCAACGAGATACTCGTCATTCGAACTTCAAGTACCACAATCCACTGCGCAGATAAAGTCCTCCAGACACGGGTGCGGCGCTTTGACAGCAGCAGTCACTCAGTGTCTGCAGTCACCGCGGTCGCTCTCACAGTTCTCGCTCTGTTCCTACACGAAATCTCACCCTGTGAAAGGTCGTTGTTGACCGTTTCACACAATGTCCGACGGCGGGGGGACGGAGGAAAACTCCGGCACCATGGAGGTGTCTGCCGTCCAGACGGTCGCCGATCCATCGGTCCTGCAGAAGCACGTCCGCAAATTGGTGCCTCTTCTCCTGGAAGATGGCGGCGAGGCCCCGGCCTCACTGGAAACCGCCCTAGAGGAGAAGAGCGCCGTGGAGCAGATGAGGAAATTCCTCGCCGATCCTCAAGTCCACACCATCCTGGTCGAAAGAAGTGCCCTTAAAGGTACTTTTAGAACGTGGCGCTGACATGATGAGAAAATCAGTTCATTTCTATGTACGCAACGCTGTGTAGTCACTCATTTAGTCACCAGCAGGCTGCAAAACAAAGCGTTAGAGTCTTAGTCATGGGCATGGGTTTTATTTGGAAGATTTGACAAGACGTTTTTACCCGTAATTCAATTCTTTCATAGACAAAATAAACAATCCACATACACATATATATCCACAATTGTCATATCAGAAATCCACTAAACTCCTCCTAAAACGAACCTTTTTCCATTCACATGTAAGAGGTTCGTCATTTCAGATGATTTTAATATATTTGCAACTTAATTGTGTAACTAGTCAGAGTATATCAGGTTGGAATTGTTAATAATTGCAGCTACAACTGAAGCAAATGCATATTTAAGAAGGAACAATGTCTGAAATGATGATTGCGAGTAGGAGGGAGTAAAAGATGTGTCATACATATCCAGGCTAGCCAATAAATGCTAACATGACTTGCTATAATTAAAAAACAACAACTCTATTATCACATAGTTTAATTTCTTGGAGCTACATCACAATGAGTGTAGAGATGAAAATAGGTTACACTGTACAAAAAGAAGCTGCTAATTGTTTGCTTTATTATTATTTTTTTTTTACGTTTAAAGACTGGTAATTGCTAACTTTAGCTAAGGTGGTGTAGTTTAATACAAACGTGTTTACACATTTTACAGGAATGCAATTCACAAAATGCTTCACAAGATTAATGGGTCAGCTATATTAACGGGTCACAGATATAAGCAGGATTCTGACCATTCAATGGCTTAAAATACTCTAAAAAATAAAATGATGGTGGGTGCCAGTGTTGTACAGCAGATAATAGTGCTAATTAAAACATAAGGAGTCCTTTGTCAGAAGAAGGGCCCACCTTCTTGAGGTTTGATCATGTGAACCAGCTTGTGGCAATGAGCACATTGTTTTCAGTTGCCTCAAGTAAGATTAATCCTCAGCCAAACTAATGTGTTATATATGTGCTGAATTTTCGGGTTATTCCACGTGACCAGCCAGCCAGGGCTGAATTTGATCCCTTAGGTTTCTCAGTCCCAAGCGAGACAGTCACTGCCTCAGCTTATTCATGTTTCTCTGCTAACGACACTGCTGCATTGCAGACGGTGCAGTGTCTGCTGATGCTATTCTCTTCCTCCAAGCCCTTACCTCACTTGCAAAAGAGGGTGTGGCCTGACCAATAATAAAACTGTCTGAATGCACAGTCATCCTACTTTAACGAGGCCTTCTCTACACTGACGTCGGCAATCCGTGTCTGGATTCCATATAATATCTTTTAAATTAAAAAACATCAAACTCAATAGTGA
This sequence comes from Solea solea, assembly GCF_958295425.1. NCBI lineage: Eukaryota > Metazoa > Chordata > Actinopteri > Pleuronectiformes > Soleidae > Solea > Solea solea. The sequence goes on from NC_081151.1 coordinate 7,958,416, forward strand.
CGAAAATGAGTACAACACACATCTCATGCACATTATGTGTTTTGATTGTCTGTGTTGCATGACGGACAACTTTCACATGTTAGGAGAGAGGGTGTGTGCACTTAATATTATTTGTAAAAATATTTTGTATTTGTTTAGTTAAGACATTTTTTTTTGTGTTTTTTTACACAGAGGATGTTGGAGATGAAGGAGAGGAGGAGAAAGAGTGCATCACTTACAACATCAACATTGACATACACTACGGCATCAAGTCCAACAGGTAAATTATGCATTGAAAGAAGTGGTTGCAAATTCACCTTGGCTTTCACGTTACACACACACTAAATACTTCTTCTTCTTCCCTGAAGCTTGGCTTTAATCAAGAGGACAGGAGTCATTGACGCAGACAAGCCCATATCGACCCAAGTTCGCGTTCTGACCTTGAGTGAGGACTCTCCCTATGAGACGCTCCACTCTTTCATCAGCAACGCTGTCGCACCGTTCTTCAAGTCCTATATCCGCGAGTCTGGCAAGGCGGACAGGTAAATCTCAGCATGCGATTATGATTTAATTTGTGTTAAAATTGGTGAAAAAAGTCCCCCAAAACATGTACATATCTGCCCTCACCTTTATAGAGATGGGGATAAGATGGCTCCCTCAGTGGAGAAGAAGATTGCTGAGCTGGAGATGGGACTTCTCCACCTGCAGCAGAACATCGAGATCCCTGAGATCAGCCTGCTCATCCACGCCAGCATCGCAAATATCGCCAAGCAGTGCTATGAGCGCGGGGAGAAGCCCAAGGTCACCGACTTCGGAGACAAAGTGGAGGACCCGACCTTTCTGAACCAACTGCAGTCTGGAGTTAACCGCTGGATCAGGGAGATCCAAAAGGTGTGAGGCGTTCCCATGTTTATTTAAAATTAAACGAAGTTGTCCTTTGTAGTGGGTATGTGGAATTATATTTTTCTCTGACATTCACCACTGGGTTCATTTTCCTCCTCCATCCGTCCCGTTGTCAGGTGACAAAGCTCGACCGTGACCCTGCTTCAGGCACAGCCTTGCAGGAGATCAGTTTCTGGTTGAATCTGGAAAGAGCCCTGAACAGGATCCAAGAGAAGAGAGAGAGCCCAGAGGTTCTGCTCACGCTGGACATCCTCAAACATGGCAAACGTTTCCATGCTACGGTCAGCTTTGACACCGACACTGGTGAGTAATAGCAATTTATAAAAAAAACGCTGCTTTTGCACTTAAACAACGATGAACAATTTTGCCTTCGCTATCTCTCACAGGTCTGAAACAGGCTGTGGAAACGGTCAATGACTACAATCCGCTGATGAAGGATTTCCCTCTTAATGACCTGCTCTCTGCCTCTGAGCTTGATAAGATCCGCCAGGCTCTGATGGCAATATTCACTCACCTAAAAAAGATTAGGAACACCAAGTATCCTATCCAGAGAGCCCTGCGTCTTGTAGAAGCTATCTCCAGGGACCTGAGCTCCCAGCTCCTTAAGGTTCTGGGCACCAGGAAGCTCATGCACGTTGCCTATGAGGAATTTGAAAAGGTTGGATCTCCATTCATAGATTAAATCCAATTACACACCCTCAGATATATGCGCTTCCATCAGCTGCTTTTGTCCTCATGTCCTTATTAACATTCTTTGTGTAGGTGATGGTGGCTTGCTTCGAGGTGTTCCAGACCTGGGAGGATGAGTACGAGAAACTCCAGGTGCTTCTGAGGGACATAGTGAAACGAAAGCGAGAGGAGAACCTGAAGATGGTGTGGCGTCTAAGCCCTGCACACAGAAAGCTCCAATCACGTCTGGACCACATGAGGCGTTTCAGAAGGCAGCACGAGCAGCTGAGGGCTGTCATTGTCCGTGTGCTGAGGCCTCAGGTAAAATATTTAGATTTTTGGACCCCAAGTGTTTTTAGCGATCCATGGTGGCCCGACTAACCATTTTAATCATATTTTAATTATAAACATTCGTATTTTTCTGGTAACTTTTGTGTCCAGGTTTCCGCTGTACCTCAGCATGCTCCTGGAGAGACAGTTGAGCCTCAAGATATGAAGGTGGCTGGAGTTCTCTTTGATGCGGCTGATGCCAATGCTATCGAGGAGGTCAACCTGGCATACGAGAACGTCAAAGAGGTTGATGGTTTGGATGTGTCCAAGGAAGGCATGGAGGCCTGGGAGGCCGCTATGAAGCGCTATGACGAGCGCATCGACCGCGTGGAGACACGGATCACAGCCCGCCTGCGCGATCAGCTGGGAACGGCCAAGAACGCCAACGAGATGTTCCGCATCTTCTCCCGCTTCAACGCGTTGTTCGTGCGTCCTCACATCCGCGGTGCCATCCGCGAGTACCAGACGCAGCTGATCCAGCGCGTGAAGGACGACATCGAGTCCCTGCACGACAAGTTCAAAGTGCAGTATCCTCAGAGCCAGGCCTGTAAGATGAGCCATGTCCGTGACCTGCCACCTGTGTCTGGATCCATCATCTGGGCCAAGCAGATCGATCGTCAGCTGACTGCCTACATGAAGAGGGTGGAGGATGTTCTGGGAAAAGGCTGGGAGAATCATGTGGAGGGGTTAAAGCTGAAGCAGGATGGTGATAGCTTCAGGGCTAAACTCAACACTCAAGAGATATTTGACGACTGGGCTCGCAAGGTATGAAGTTGACCATTGATCCTAATTGCTTAAGTTTAAGGTTTGACTTCTTCTGTAAATACTAATCCATTTGACTTTAAATTAGGTGCAGCAGCGTAACCTCGGAGTCTCTGGCCGCATCTTCACCATTGACAGTTCCCGTGCCCGTGGACGCACCGGAAACATGCTCAAGCTCAAAGTCAACTTCCTCCCCGAGATCATCACCCTGTCCAAAGAGGTCCGCAACCTCAAGTGGCTGAGCTTCCGCGTTCCCTTGGCAATCGTCAACAAAGCCCATCAGGCTAACCAGCTGTACCCGTTTGCCATCTCTTTGATTGAGAGCGTTCGCACCTACGAGCGCACTTGCGAGAAGGTGGAGGAGAGGTTTTCAATCTCCCTGCTGGTGGCTGGACTGAAGAAAGAGGTCCAGGCTCTCATCACCGAAGGAATCACTCTGGTCTGGGAGTCCTACAAGCTGGATCCTTACGTTCAGAGGCTCGCGGAGACTGTGTTCAACTTCCAAGAGAAGGTCAGTGTGGCAATTCTTTGTGTACTTTCTGTATAAATACGAACTTGCTTCATTTTCTAATGAAAAAGTTTATGTTTTTGCATGTTATGTTGGTTACAGGTGGATGACCTCTTGCTGATTGAGGAGAAAATAGATCTGGAGGTTCGCTCTCTGGACACTTGCATGTTTGACCACAAGACCTTCACTGACATCCTCAACAGAGTCCAGAAGGCAGTGGATGACCTGAACCTGCACTCCTATTCCAACCTGCCCATCTGGGTCAACAAGCTTGACATTGAGGTTTGCGCTATGAGATAACTGGCAAAAGACACTGTCATATTTGAAAAATACGTTGTAACCCTTGTGGATGGCTTTGAAAATGTTTTATTTTGTCGTTTTCTTAGATTGAACGCGTCCTGGGAGTGCGTCTGCAGGCTGGCCTCAAGGCCTGGACTCAGGTGCTTCGTGGCCAGGCGGAGGACAGGGCTGATGTGGACATGGACACGGAGGCTCCACAAGTGAGCCACAAACCTGGAGGAGAGCCCAAGATCAAGGTACACATTGCGTATCTCCAAGCATTTTTAATTTGAGAAGCATACAAACCTGGAAAATGGTGTGTGTGTGGACAGAGCTGACCTTGGATTTCCCCTATTTTTTAATCTCCAGAATGTTGTCCATGAGCTGAGGATTACAAACCAGGTCATTTATCTGAATCCACCAATTGAGGACTGCCGCTACAAGCTCTATCAGGAGATGTTTGCCTGGAAGAACATCATCATTTCCCTCCCCAGGATCCAGAGTCAGAGATACCAGGTAAATGCATTGTGGAAGCGGATGTTAGTCTCACAGCAGAAAACAAAAACAACTTATATTTGCCATTCAGCTGCCTAGATAAAATATATGGAGACATATGGATTGACTGCACTCTTCTTTCTAAGTAATTATGTCCTTTCTTACCAGGTGGGTGTCCACTATGAGCTGTCAGAGGAGGAGAAGTTCTATAGAAACTCTCTGACCAGAATGCCAGACGGGCCTGCAGGCATAGAGGAGGCCTATAATGCAGTGGAAGACATCGTCGGTGAGGTGGAGCAGTATGTCAAGGTAAGAGCCTCATTGGTCTTAGTTTTACTGCTGAATTGGCAGTTCTGCATGCACATGATCATCCACAATATTCCTTACACAAACTCTTTTTTTTGTTGGCCATGTCCAGGTCTGGCTGCAGTACCAGTGCCTGTGGGACATGCAGGCAGAGAACATCTACAACCGACTGGGTGAGGATCTCACCAAGTGGCAGGCGCTGCTGGTCCAAATCCGAAAAGCACGCGGGACGTTTGACAACGCAGAGACGCGGAAAGATTTTGGACCTGTGATCATTGACTATGGCAAGGTAATGATGACGCCCCTGTCTACCTATTGTATTTGAAAGCCTTTTTTTTCCGAAAAGATGTGCAGATTGTCATTCATGCAGGTCATAGTTATCCAGAAGTCTTGAAGAAATTTCATCGCATCACTTCTTATTCATCTTCACAAACAGGTCCAGTCCAAGGTCAACTTGAAGTACGACTCCTGGCACAAAGAAGTCCTCAGCAAGTTCGGACAGATGCTCGGCCAGAACATGCAGGACTTCCATGCCCAGATCTCCAAGGTAACGCATGATGATCATTTAGAAATGCAGTGTTGTCTTTTTAATAACATCAGTAACTGATGAGTTCAGTGAACTACATCAATTTTCTTCAACCGCCTTCTGTTTTTTTTGTTTCCTCAAGTCCCGTCAAGACCTGGAACAACATTCTGTGGACACTGCAAGCACTTCAGATGCCGTCAACTTCATAACGTACGTCCAGACACTGAAGCGCAAGATCAAGCAGTTTGAGAAAAATGTGGACGTGAGTACTCACAGCAACATTTAGCATCCTTACGTAGCTGCATGCCTCAGGACAATTTAATCAGATTCTCCCACCCTCCTCCGCCACTAGTTGTTCCGTAACGGACAGCGCCTGCTGGAGAAGCAGAGATTCCAGTTCCCGCCGTCTTGGCTCTACATTGACAACATTGAGGGTGAATGGGGTGCCTTCAGCGACATAATGAAGCGCAAGGACACTGCCATCCAGCAGCAGGTGGCCAACCTGCAGTTGAAGATTGTTCAGGAGGACAAGGCCGTGGAAAACCGCACCACGGACTTGCTCAGTGACTGGGAGAAGACCAAACCAGTAGCTGTAAGCAACATGTGTTATCTAATTGTATTATAGTTGAAAAACGATATACTATTGTCATACTTATGAGGGTTTCACCAGTTGTTGGCTACATAACTACTTCTACTACTTCTCAAATGGCTTTGATGTCTTTCTAATGACCTGTTTCAACAGGGAAACCTGCGGCCAGAGGAGGCTCTTCAGTCTCTGACCATCTACGAGGGCAACTTCGGTCGCCTGAAGGTTGAGAGGGAGAAGTGCGCCCGTGCCAAAGAGGCCCTGGAGCTCACCGATACTGGCCTGTTCAGTGCCAGTGAAGAGAGGGTGCAGGTAATTAACAGGATGAATTGAGTTGTGAAATTGTGTCCATATGAGAAACTTTGGGGGCGGTGGTTAATTTCCTTCTTTGTGTTGATCCGTAGGTGGCGCTGGAGGAGCTGCATGACCTGAAGGAGGTGTGGTCTGAGCTGGCAAAGGTTTGGGACCAAATCGACCAGATGAAGGAGCAGCCATGGGTGTCTGTGCAGCCTCGCAAGGTAAGAAAAACACAGTGTACTTTCAGATAATTGAATCTATATTTGTCTATTTTTTAGTTTATATAACTTTCCTCATGTAATTGTAGCTTCGTCAGAGTCTGGATGGGCTTCTGAACCAGCTGAAAACGTTCCAAGCAAGACTGAGGCAATATGCATCCTACGAGTTTGTCCAGAGGCTGCTTAAAGGATACCTCAAGGTCAGTTCCTTCTCCAGAAATAGTTTCCTACAAACTGAAGTAAAACGTCTCGTAAAAAAAACCCGTTTCTTTCTCTCTCCAGGTCAACATGCTGGTGATCGAGCTGAAATCGGAGGCTCTGAAGGACCGCCACTGGAAGCAGCTGATGAAGCGTCTGCATGTGAACTGGGTCCTGTCTGAGCTGACCCTGGGACAGATCTGGGATGTGGATCTGCAGAGGAATGAGATGGTGGTGAAGGATGTTCTCCTGGTAGCCCAGGGAGAGATGGCACTGGAGGAGTTCCTCAAACAGGTGAAGAGGGGAGGGTCCCCAAGAGAGGATGCAGTGTCGTTTTTGTAAAAAAACAATAACAACAATTGTGTTTTTGCCGGCTCTCAGATCCGTGAAGTGTGGAATTCGTACGAGCTCGACCTGGTCAACTATCAGAACAAGTGCCGCCTGATTAGAGGGTGGGACGACCTCTTCAACAAGGTCAAAGAACACATCAACAGTGTGTCTGCCATGAAGTTGTCTCCATACTACAAGGTAAATGATCGTACTGCCTTTTCTTTGATGCAACTGTTTGAGATTGTACAAATATTCAAACATTTCTGTTTCCTTTCCCCCAGGTCTTCGAGGAAGACGCCCTGAGCTGGGAGGACAAGCTGAATCGCATCATGGCGCTGTTCGATGTCTGGATTGACGTCCAGCGTCGCTGGGTCTACCTGGAAGGCATCTTCACAGGCAGTGCAGACATCAAGCATCTGCTGCCAGTAGAAACCCAGAGATTCCAGAGGTAAATCGTCCATATTTGAACACTGAAAGGATTTAATGGGGAAGTGATCAGTTTAGTTCTGAACATTCTTATCTATGATGTTCATGTAATCTCTGTCTTTATTCCGCAGTATCAGCACAGAGTTCTTGGCTCTGATGAAGAAGGTGACAAAGTCTCCTCTTGTGATGGATGTGCTGAACATTCAAGGAGTACAGAGGTCTCTGGAGCGTCTCGCTGACCTGCTGGGAAAAATCCAGAAAGCTCTTGGAGAATACCTGGAGAGAGAAAGATCCTCATTCCCCAGGTATAATGAAAATTCATTATTTTTTACATGTGGAATCACTTTTCTGGATACATTTTTGTTGAGTCATGCATTCACTTATTGCATTTTTCCACAGGTTCTACTTTGTGGGAGATGAGGACCTGCTCGAGATCATTGGCAACAGCAAGAATGTCGCCAAACTGCAGAAACACTTCAAGAAAATGTTTGCCGGCGTCTCCAGCATTCTGCTCAATGAGGACAACACTGAGGTGCTAGGGATCTGCTCGCGGGAGGGCGAAGAGGTGGTCTACAAGACGCCAGTCTCCATCACGAAGCACCCCAAGATCAACGAGTGGCTGACGCTGGTGGAGAAGGAGATGAGGGTGACGCTGGCCAAGCTGCTGGCTGAGTCGGTCACAGAGGTCATAGGCTTCAACAAGGGCACCGCCGTAGACTTGAGCCAGTACATCGACTGGATTGATCGCTACCAGGTTAGCACTGAGAACATTTACTCTATATTTAACATAGATTTTCAATATAATATCTAATATTTTTTTTACATTTTCACTCATCCTTTTACAGGCCCAGCTGGTGGTCCTTTCCACCCAGATTGCCTGGTCTGAGAATATCGAGTCGGCTTTGACCACCGTCTCTGGTGGTGGGGACATGACACCGATGCATGGAGTGCTGTCAAATGTGCAGGCCACCCTCAATGTGTTGGCAGACACTGTGCTGATGGAGCAGCCAGCGCTCCGCAGGAGGAAACTGGAGCACTTGGTCAGTGAGATCTTAATTGAAATTAGAATTTCTCTCTGTGGTAAACTCCCTTTAATCCCTCTTCCGCTTCCCCTCAGATCACCGAGTTGGTGCACCAGCGCGATGTGACCAGGACTCTGATCAAGAACAAGATCGACAACCCCAAGTCCTTTGAGTGGCTCAGCCAGATGCGCTTCTACTTTGACCCCAAGCAGACGGATGTCCTGCAACAGCTGTCCATTCAGATGGCCAATGCCAAGTTCAACTATGGCTTTGAGTACTTGGGAGTCCAGGACAAGCTTGTCCAGACGCCTCTGACAGACCGCTGCTATCTGACCATGACTCAGGCCCTGGAGGCTCGCCTCGGCGGGTCACCATTTGGTATGAAATTGACATATTTCGTTGTGGACAAGAAAGTGTGGATGAATAGTTACGAATTCGCAAGTAAATTTGTGTTGTGTCATCTAGGTCCTGCCGGTACCGGAAAGACCGAGTCCGTGAAAGCCCTTGGTCACCAGCTCGGCCGCTTTGTCCTGGTCTTCAACTGTGATGAGACCTTTGACTTCCAGGTACGTCGCTGTTTTGTTTTAATGCTAATTTAAGCCAGTTTTTTTTTTTTTTTTTTGGTTGTTGTTGATCATTTCACTTGTCTCTCTCGTTAGGCCATGGGTCGTATCTTCGTGGGTCTGTGTCAGGTGGGAGCCTGGGGCTGCTTCGACGAGTTCAATCGTCTGGAGGAGAGAATGTTGTCCGCTGTCTCCCAGCAGGTGCAATACATCCAGGTGGCCTTGAGAGAGCACAGCAATCCAAACAGAGACAGGAGTAAGTGCCAGGAGTGGTAACTGGGGGGATAATCTCCAAGATTATGATTCAAAATTACCTTCTGCATACTTACAGCATTTATTGAGAACTGCAGATTTAGTTAAGGTCTCATTTTTCTCCATCACAGGTGTACCCGTCACTACTGAGCTCTTGAACAAGCAGGTGAAGGTGAGCCCTGACATGGCCATCTTCATCACCATGAACCCCGGCTATGCCGGCCGCTCCAACCTGCCCGACAATCTGAAGAAACTGTTCCGCAGCTTGGCCATGACCAAGCCCGACCGCCAGCTCATCGCACAGGTCATGCTCTACTCGCAGGGATTCCGCACTGCCGAGACCCTCGCCAAGAAGATTGTGCCCTTCTTCAAGTATGTGCCGTGTTTGTCCAGTTAAAGGTCTGAGAAGACCGTAGCTGCTGTTGTGAACTGCATTAGTGTCTTGTCTCCGTTTCAGGCTGTGCGACGAGCAGTTGTCCTCTCAGAGTCACTACGACTTCGGCCTGCGAGCTCTGAAGAGTGTGCTGATCAGCGCAGGCAACGTCAAGCGCGAGCGCATTCAGAGGATCAAGCGGGAGAAGCACGAGCGCGGGGAGAACGTAGATGAGAACGAGATAGCGGAGAACCTTCCCGAACAGGAGGTATTAAAAACTTAAAAATCATAATTTTTTTAATCCAGGTAACAAATGTGAGGAACTTGTTTCACTAAATGTGTCACGTCTACTTTAGATCCTGATCCAGAGTGTGTGCGAGACCATGGTTCCCAAGCTGGTGGCAGAGGACATCCCACTGCTTTTCAGCCTGCTGTCCGACGTCTTCCCCGGAGTCCAATACCACCGTGGAGAGATGACCGCACTGAGGGAGGAGCTTAAGAAGGTCTGCAATGAGATGTACCTCACCTACGGAGATGGTGACGATGTTGGCAGCATGTGGGTGGAAAAGGTATGTCGCGGCACCGACTCAATGTGGCTTTACCGCAGATGTCGAGGATTAAATTCTGCATCATTTGAGTAACTTTTATTTATAATTCTCCCTCTTCCAGGTGCTCCAGCTGTACCAGATCACACAGATCAACCACGGCCTGATGATGGTGGGACCTTCAGGCAGTGGAAAGACCCTGGCGTGGAGGGTGCTGCTCAAGGCTCTGGAGAGGCTAGAAGGAGTTGAGGGCGTGGCCTACATCATTGACCCCAAGGCCATCAGCAAGGATCACCTGTACGGAACCCTGGACCCCAACACGCGCGAATGGACTGACGGCTTGTTCACGCACATCCTCAGAAAGTGAGTTTGAGGACAAGCACAGATGCTTTATGTAGTTTATCTTGCACATGATAATCTAACACTCCTTATGTCCACTCTAGGATTATTGACAATGTTCGTGGTGAACTGCAGAAGCGCCAGTGGATCATCTTTGACGGTGACGTCGACCCAGAGTGGGTTGAAAATCTCAACTCGGTCCTGGATGACAACAAGCTTCTTACTCTGCCCAACGGAGAGCGTCTCAGCTTACCTCCCAATGTAAACACACACACAGACTTAAATTGAGTCTTTCCCGCTGGGTGAGTGCTTGCTATTTACTCTGTGTTCCGCTCTTGCGCCACAGGTGCGTGTGATGTTCGAAGTGCAGGACCTGAAGTATGCCACGCTGGCCACTGTGTCTCGCTGTGGCATGGTCTGGTTCAGCGAGGACGTCCTCAGCACAGACATGATCTTCAACAACTTCCTGGCTCGCATTCGCAGCATCCCGCTGGACGAGGGAGAGGACGAAGCCCAGCGCAAGAGGAAGAGCACAGAGGACGAGGATGAGACTTCGTCACCGATGCTGCAGGTGCGAGGAAGGAAATGCAGAAAAGCGAAACGATATTAAAAAAACACAAAGTTTCCTCACCGCTGCCCGTCTTTTTCTCTGCCCCAGATCCAGCGCGACGTTGCATCTATCCTGCAGCCCTACTTCACCTCCACAGGCCTCGTCATCAAGGCATTAGAGCACGCCTCCAAGATGGAGCACATCATGGACTTCACCCGCCTGCGCTGCCTGGGTTCCCTGTGCTCTATGCTGCACCAGGCCTGCCGTAATGTGGCTCTCTACAACAACAACCACCCTGATTTCCCCATGCCCATCGAACAGCTAGAGAGATACATGCAGGTAAAACGCCGTCTTCTGCTCTTGATGTAAGTATTTTTTAATTTTTTCACAATTGATTCATTTTCGTGTTCTCTTCCTTCAGAGGTATCTTATCTATGCCGTGCTGTGGTCCTTCTCTGGTGATGGACGGCTGAAGATGAGAGCAGAGCTCGGAGAATACATCCGCCGCATCACCACCGTGCCCCTGCCCGCTGCTCCCAATGTTCCCATCATTGACTACGAGGTACATCTTTGTGTTCGACAGTTCATTTATCTGACCAAATAAAGAAACGCTGGGCTTGCTGTATTAGAAAGTCAAAGAGGTGAACTTAACTTAATTCCCTTACACCCAGGTGTGCATCTCGGGTGAATGGCAGTCTTGGCAGGGCAAGGTGCCCTACATTGAGGTGGAGACCCACAAGGTGGCGTCCCCGGATGTCGTGGTTCCCACTCTGGACACCGTCCGCCACGAGGCTTTGCTTTACACATGGCTTGCAGAGCACAAACCACTGGTGCTGTGTGGACCCCCTGGCTCTGGAAAGACTATGACTCTGTTCAGTGCCCTCAGGGCCCTGCCTGATATGGAGGTCAGAGACCTTTCAGAAATCTTTTTATGTACATTTTTAACCTTTCTGAATGCAAAAAAATGAAATCTAAAATTGTATTTTGTCATTTCTGTCTCCTCTCCACTAGGTTGTTGGTCTGAACTTCTCCAGTGCCACCACCCCAGAGCTGCTGCTGAAGACCTTTGACCACTACTGTGAGTACCGCCGTACCCCGAACGGTGTGGTCCTTGCCCCCGTCCAGCTCGGCAAGTGGCTGGTGTTGTTCTGTGATGAGATCAATCTGCCGGACATGGACAAATACGGCACGCAGAGAGTCATCTCTTTCCTCAGACAGGTGAGATACTTTGCTTACAGCTGTAGCCGCAGGATTGATGCGTAAATCAGTTCTTGTATGTGAAAGACTCCCTTGTTGTTTCTTCACAGATGGTGGAACATGGAGGTTTCTATCGCACCTCAGACCAGACATGGGTCAAACTGGAGAGGATCCAGTTTGTTGGCGCCTGTAATCCTCCTACTGACCCTGGCAGAAAGCCTCTTTCACACAGGTACAGTGATCTTAACTTAGACCAACATAAAGTGGTACTTATCAAGAGTTATTTCAACTGCAAGACACATGAAATTGCACTTAGAAAATCTACTGTTGACAAATCTTAACGTGTAATGTTCTGTCTAGGTTCCTGCGTCATGTTCCTGTCGTCTATGTGGACTATCCTGGTCAGGCCTCTCTCACCCAGATTTACGGAACCTTCAACCGTGCCATGCTGCGTCTCATTCCCTCTCTGCGTACCTACGCAGAGCCTCTCACTGCTGCTATGGTTGAGTTCTACATCATGTCTCAGGTGAAGCGAGGGCGATATGATGCGAAACATGCTCATTTATTAGAGCGATCCCAGACACAATAGTATCTTCCATCGATGACTTGACACGGTCTGAATTTTTCTTTCGTTTACCCCTCAGGAGCGGTTCACTCAGGACACACAACCCCACTACATCTACTCTCCCAGAGAGATGACTCGCTGGGTGAGAGGAATCTTTGAGGCCCTGCGACCACTGGAAACTCTGCCCGTTGAGGGGCTCATCCGTATCTGGGCCCATGAGGCTCTCCGCCTCTTCCAGGACAGGTGAGTGTTGGTTACTCAGAGGTTTATTACTCGCGCTATAAACGATGTGGTGTCATTTTCTTTTGACAAATTAACATGAGTGGTCTTGCACTTTTCTAGGCTGGTTGATGATGAAGAGAGAAGGTGGACAGATGAAAACATTGACATGGTTGCTCTCAAACACTTCCCCAACATTGACAAGGAGAAGGCTCTCAACAGGCCTATCCTCTACAGCAACTGGCTGTCCAAGGTAAAACAGATTTGTTGTCTTTACTGCTTTGATAATGTAACAAGTTGATTCATTTCTTCCTACATTTCCTTGCATTAGTTTTTTTGCTGAGTCACGTTTGAATTGAGTTGATTCTTCTTTCTGATACTCTTTAATTTACTGAGTAACGTTTGAATTGAGTTAATTCATTTCTTTCTGTTACTCTTAAATTTGCTGAGTCAGGCTTCAATTGAGTTGATTAATTTTTTCCTCACATTCTGTTTTTTGCTGAGTCAGGTTTGAATTGAGTCGATTCATTTCTTTCTGATACTCTTTAATTTGCTGAGTCAGGTTTGAATTGAGTCGATCCATGTCTTCCTCCGTTCTCTCGAACCCAAATTTGAGTTTCACGTTTGTGCATTCAGGACTACATCCCAGTGGAACAGGAGGAGCTTAGGGACTATGTTAAAGCCCGTCTCAAGGTCTTTTATGAGGAGGAGTTGGACGTCCCCCTGGTGCTCTTCAACGAGGTGCTTGACCACGTCCTTAGGATTGACCGGTATGTAAAATTTTTGTTGCTCAGTAGTGCCTCTAATTTATCAGGATTTCAGAATTCGTGTATACAGCAGGGTAGGAAATCACTGGGTACTACGAGGTTTCCCCGAATCAAGTTTAAGACATTTTAATACCAACTGTTCTACCACTACGTTTTCAAAACTTAGCATTTAATTTGAATGTGAGTTTCAAGGGTGAAAGTAGCCCCCGTTTATATCCTACCCTATACTGTATATTTTCTGTGAGCAAGTTTTTAAAGGCGATGTTCTCCTGTAGAATCTTCCGTCAGCCTCAGGGCCATCTGCTGTTGATCGGTGTGAGTGGAGCGGGAAAGACCACTCTGTCTCGCTTCGTGGCTTGGATGAATGGACTCAGTGTCTACCAGATCAAGGTCGGTAAACGCATGTAAAGGAATTTGAAGTCATTGTTTCGACTACCTACGTATGCTTTACCTACGTCTGTGTTTGTGTGTGTTTCCAGGTACACAGGAAATACACCGGGGAGGACTTTGATGAGGACCTGCGTACCGTGCTGCGTCGCTCAGGCTGCAAGAACGAGAAGATAGCCTTTATAATGGATGAGTCCAATGTGCTGGATTCTGGTTTCCTCGAGAGAATGAACACATTGCTGGCTAATGGAGAGGTCAGTTGTCAAAATTGTACTCATATCATTTGATGTTTGGCAATCAAGATATCTGTTTGGGTTGTGTGCGCGTAGTTTTCATGTTCTCTAACTTAAATTGTCTTAAATGGTTGGTTATTTGTAGGTTCCTGGCCTGTTTGAGGGAGACGAGTATGCCACTCTGATGACCCAGTGTAAGGAAGGAGCCCAGAAAGAGGGCCTGATGCTCGACACACACGAAGAGCTGTACAAGTGGTTCACCAGTCAGGTTATCAGAAACCTTCATGTGGTTTTCACCATGAATCCCTCATCAGAAGGCCTGAAGGACAGAGCCGCCACTTCTCCCGCCCTTTTCAACAGGTACATTATTCTCCGCGGCATCAAAAGAAATGTAGGGTGTTTTGTTTTTTTTGTAGAGTTTCTATTTTCAGTGGAAACACTTCTTCTCCTCCTGTACCAGGTGTGTGCTGAACTGGTTTGGGGACTGGTCCACAGAGGCTCTTTATCAGGTGGGCAAGGAGTTCACAAGCAAGATGGATCTGGAGAAGCCAAACTACAAAGTTCCAGACTACATGCCCATCGTCTATGACAAACTGCCCCAGCAACCGTCCCATCGCGAGGCCATCGTCAATGGCTGCGTGTTTGTACATCAGACGCTCCACCAGGTAAAGGGCACTTGTAGTGGTTGATGTATTATTTGCTGATGCACATGTACTTAACATTTGTTTGCAACTCCTACCAGGCCAACAACCGTCTAGCCAAGCGTGGCGGTCACACCGTGGCCATTACTCCTCGCCACTATCTGGACTTCATCAACCAGTACGCCAACCTGTTCAATGAGAAGCGCAGCGAGTTGGAAGAGCAGCAGATGCACCTCAACGTTGGCCTCCGCAAGATCAAGGAGACCGTCGATCAGGTGAAATAAGTTTATTGCACCTATTTCTTTTAATCCTAGAAGAGCTTGTTACGTATGTCATTGCTTGCTTTCGTGCAACGTCCTGATTGTTCATACGTCTCCTCAACAAGGTGGAAGAGCTTCGCCGGGACTTGAGGATCAAGAGCCAGGAGCTGGAGGCAAAGAACGCCGCTGCCAACGACAAGCTGAAGAAAATGGTCAAAGACCAACAGGAAGCTGAGAAGAAAAAGGTATGTGAAGCTTGTCAGAGTTGGCTGTGTTCCCTTTAGCTTTGTAGAGGTTATTATATTGATTTAATGTACTCACACTGTTGACACTGTGATTCCAGGTGATGAGCCAGGAGATCCAGGAGGCTGTGTACAAGCAGCAGGAGGTGATCAAGGACAAACAGCTGAGAGTCCAAGAGGACCTGGAACAGGTGGAGCCTGCTGTTATTGAGGCTCAGAATGGTACAGTATTGTGTTTCCTTTTAATTGATATGTCACGTAAGCATGGCTTGTTATAAACAGTAGACTCTCAACTAACTGTATTACCGTTTTTGTACTGGTAAAATAATGAAATATGGTATCACTGTCACATCTGGTCCAGCGGACTCTTGTTAACAAATTGATCTCTGCTTACACCACCCTTCCATCACTGGCCTCCCGTATCATAACCGCCGTTCCCGTTCACCTGACCGTTGATAGCCGTTAAGTCCATTAAGAAGCAGCACCTGGTGGAGGTGCGTTCCATGGCCAATCCGCCTGCGGCCGTGAAGCTGGCCCTGGAGTCCATCTGCCTGCTCCTCGGCGAGAGTACAACTGACTGGAAGCAGATCAGATCGATCATCATGAGGGAGAATTTCATCCCCACTATTGTGAACTTCTCTGCTGAGGAGATCAGGTGAAATGAGAGAAAATGCATCATGCAACTGTTGACTAAAGAGCGCCCTCTCCCTCTTTGTCGCTTTCTTTTCCCCCGTCTTTAATTCCCTCTGTCGTCTTGACATAAACTCTCCTCCTCCTCCTCCCTATTGCCACCCCTTTCATCTTTCCTCCTACCTAACTAGCGGTGAGCTCTATTAAGCGGCAGCACCTAGTAGAAGTGCGGGCTATGACCAACCCGCCAGCCGCGGTCAAACTGGCCCTGGAGTCCATTTGCCTTTTGCTGGGCGAGGAGACCAATGACTGGAAAAAAATCAGACAAGTTATTATCAGGGACAATTTCATCAGCAGCATAGTCAACTATTCCTCTGAGGAAATGAGGTACCTGTGTCAAAATGTCGGTTTAGTCGCTATCTAATGGACGCCCAGATAATATTCAATCAGTCTCAATCAAGTGGCACATGTGATCATTTTATTTTAGGTTTCTGGCACATAATCTGATCAGAATATAAACCGATGGTACCTTTTACTGAAACTTGTCATTGGTGTAGTGGCCATTGTTGTGATTCTTCTTATATAGAAATTTCACCCAAACAAACTAAATTGAAATGGTTCTGCCTAGAATGAAATTATTTTATGATTCATGTTGATTTTTGATGGAATTTTTTTTGTAACTAAATGAGAAATTCTTTCGTTTTTAAATGTTCCTATGTCTACTTTTTCCAGCGACTCCATCCGGGAGAAGATGAGGAAGAATTATCTCTCCAACCCCGGCTACAACTACGAACAGATCAACAGGGCCTCTCTGGCCTGTGGGCCTATGGTGAAATGGGCGATTGCTCAGGTAAGAAATCCTAACAAAAAAAAAAGGGTAAAAGAGAGAAAAGTGTGCGACATCATAAACCAACAGACGATCTTCTGCTCCCCTAGCTCAATTACGCCGAAATGCTGAAGCGCGTGGAGCCTCTGCGCGGCGAGCTGCAGAAGCTTGAGGATGACGCCAAGGACAACAAGACGAAGGCAGAGGAGGTCGAGCACATGATCCGAGAACTGGAGGCTAGCATTGCTCGCTACAAGGAAGAGTACGCCGTCCTCATCTCGGAGGCCCAGGCCATCAAGGCCGACTTGGCTGCGGTTGAGGCTAAGGTAAGCTTCACCACCCCCAGCTTATTTCAAACTGAAAGTGTGTTTGCAGCGTTTTCCTGAACCGCTCGCTTTCCTCGTTTCAGGTGAATCGCAGCACGGCTCTACTGAAGAGTCTCTCGGCTGAAAGGGATCGCTGGGAGAAGACCAGCGAGACCTTCAAGAACCAGATGTCCACTATCGCCGGGGACTGTCTGCTCTCGGCGGCGTTCATCAGCTATGCTGGCTACTTTGACCAACAGATGAGACAGAACCTGTTCACGACTTGGTCTCACCATTTGCAACAGGCCAACATTCTGGTATATAAAGCTTTCAAAACACAGAAACGTCTACTTTTGATCTAGTTTAATCTCATTAATTGAATATTCCTCATCGTTGAATGTGGTTTTAAACGATCTCTCAATTCATATTTCATGCATGCTAAGTTCTATAATTCCGTTACATTCTTATTTTCCTTTTCCATGTCATCTGACGTCGGTTTCTCCCACAGTTCCGCACCGATATTGCCAGAACTGAGTATCTGTCCAATGCTGATGAGAGGCTGCGTTGGCAAGCCAACTCCCTCCCAGCTGATGACCTGTGCACTGAGAACGCCATCATGCTCAAGAGGTTCAACAGGTTGGTGTCTTTTAATTTTTACTGCCATTGCAATATTATTGTTATAGGTTGTGAAACTGGTACGAAAACACTTTAAAATTCAATGCTCTTCTAGGTACCCACTCATCATCGACCCATCCGGCCAAGCCACAGAGTTCATAATGAACGAGTACAAAGAGCGAAAGATCACCAGGACCAGTTTCTTGGATGACGCCTTCAGGAAGAACCTGGAGAGTGCTTTGCGATTTGGAAACCCCCTGCTGGTCCAGGTGAGAGCAGTGACCTTGAACATTTATTGTGCTTTTTTTTGTTTTTTTCCCACATCCTTTTTCATGGATTTGTATTTGTTGCTTTTCTTTCTTTCTTTTTTTTTTTTGCCTTGTAGGATGTAGAAAGTTATGACCCAATCCTGAACCCGGTGCTGAACAGAGAGGTCCGCAGGACTGGCGGACGTGTCCTCATCACCCTTGGAGACCAGGACATCGATCTGTCGCCTTCGTTTGTCATCTTCCTCTCCACGCGAGACCCAACGGTGAGCGGATGCTCTTTCGTGTTTCTTCTATAGATGTTGTAAACTAATTGTATTAGAAATGTCTAATGATCGCAATATAACATTTCCCCCTGTAAAGGAGCGTTTATTAAAAAACAAAAAATGGTGTTTCCTGTGTACGCAGGTGGAGTTCCCACCAGATTTGTGTTCCCGTGTGACGTTCGTCAACTTCACCGTGACCCGCAGCAGCCTGCAGAGCCAGTGTCTCAACGAAGTCCTCAAGGCTGAGAGACCCGACGTGGATGAGAAACGCTCCGACCTTCTGAAACTGCAAGGTGAGACACAAAATGGCTGCACAAACTAACACAGTGCAGCTAATCCGGACAAATACCACCACTGACTCTCCTGTCGTTGTTTTTTTTTTTTGTTTTTTTTTCTTAGGCGAGTTCCAGCTGCGTCTGCGTCAGCTGGAGAAGTCGCTGCTGCAAGCCCTCAACGAGGTCAAGGGCCGCATCCTCGACGACGACACGATCATCACCACGCTGGAGAACTTGAAGAAGGAGGCGGCCGAGGTGACCAGGAAGGTAGAGGAGACGGACATCATCATGGCGGAGGTGGAGGCCGTGTCGCAGCAGTATCTGTCCCTGTCTTCCGCCTGCAGCAGCATCTACTTCACCATGGAGTCTCTCAACCAGGTCTGAGTTGATCTCACTTACCGTCACTCATTCGTCCTGAAATCATCTTACTCGCCATGTCGCAGCTAACGACATTCTTGTTCCCCCGTGGGTTCCAGATGCACTTCCTGTACCAGTACTCGCTCCACTTTTTCCTGGACACCTACCACACCGTACTGTACGAGAACCCCAACCTCAAGGGCATCACTGACCACACGCAGAGACTCGCTGTCATCACAAAGGACCTCTTCCAGGTTTGATTCTTGGGATTTAAAACCAAGACGCAAACTCGCTTTCTCTTCTTGCCGTGAATAAAACGGAGAATGTTGTTCCTCTGTCTTCGTAAACGTAGGTGGCGTTTAACAGGGTAGCCAGAGGTATGCTGCACCAGGACCACATCACCTTTGCAATGCTGCTGGCCAAGATCAGTCTGAAGGGCATAACCAGGTATTGCACGAGGACTCTTGCCTCGCTTTCAAAGCTGTGGCCTTTAAATGAAAACGAACACGCGATGCATTCAAAATCCAATCTTTTTTTCCCCCAGTGAGCCCTCGTACGACACGGAGTTCCAGCACTTCCTGCGCAGCAAAGAGATTGTCCTGACTGGCATGTCCCTGCCCAAGGTGAAGGGTCTGACCTCGGACCAGTGTGAGGCCATGGTGCGCCTCAGCCGCCTGCCAGCTTTCAAAGACTTGGTGGACAAAGTCGAGGCGGACGATGTGAGTATCGACACAGAGAACATGACTACTTTCTTCGCATATCGACTGCGTTAATTGATTGTTACGCCGTTGTTTTATATTTCAGCAATTCTTCATGTGGATTGAGAGCAACAGTCCCGAACTGGCTGTTCCTTATCTGTGGTCAGAGGAAAAGCAGTCGAGTGAGTTTTATTTGGGAAACTGAATTATCGACGACGAGCAGGTGTGGTGTTTGATTTACTCCTGTGCTTAGAACTGTCCTGCTTCCTTTCCCCCCCCCCCTTGTCCTGCACAGCTCCTATTGGCCAGGCAGTGCATCAGCTGTTGCTCATCCACGCCTTCCATCCCGACCGTCTGTTGGCCATGTCGCACATTTTTGTGTCAAAGGTGCTCGGAGAGACATTCATGAACATCATCGAGCAGCCCCTGGACCTGGCTAATATCGTTGACAGCGAGGTAGCGTTGAATATTTTCTTTATTTCTTGGGCCTTTGTCATCGTCGGGCAGTTGAAAGTGTTGTTGCTGATGTTTTTGTGTGTGTGTGTGTCTGTAGGTGAAGCCCAGCACACCGGTGCTGATGTGCTCTGTACCAGGTTACGACGCCAGCGGTCTGGTCAGAGATCTCGCTGCTGAGGAGAACAAACAAATCACTTCCATCTCTATCGGTAAGAAATCAGCCCCAACGTTATGTGAAGCATAACGATGAGATATACATCTGATGAGGATCTTGTTAAATGACTTGTTCTTCCACAGGTTCTGCTGAGGGCTTCAACAAGGCCGACAGAGATATCAACACTGCGGTCAAGTCTGGAAGGCGAGTAAAGTTCCTGATGTGCATTCGTGGATATGTGTACTTTTGTTTTTCCTGTCCACCTCTCCTGACTCTGTCAATCCTGCAGGTGGGTGATGTTGGAGAACGTCCATCTCGCTCCCGGCTGGCTGATGCAGCTGGAGAAGAAGCTCCACTCCATGCAGCCTCATGCCAGCTTCCGGCTTTTCCTGACGATGGAGATCAACCCCAAGGTAAATCCCATCACTCGTAAAGACATGGTCATTGTTTTGGCATAGAAGATTTAAGTTTTACCTTTAGGACCAAACTCTTTTTCACTCTTTAAAGTGTCAGTGTTTTTTTGTTTTTTTTTACCCCCCCAGGTTCCAGTCAATCTGCTTCGTGCCGGAAGAATCTTTGTGTTTGAGCCTCCTCCTGGTGTCAAAGCCAACATGCTCAGGACCTTCAGCAGCATCCCTGTGGCTCGCATGTGCAAGGTGACCTGGAACGACTTCACCGACATACAGTTCACAAGCTGACTCATTAACTCCCTGTAGGTTATCGAAATTAGTTTTTTTTGTATTTCTCCCACAGGCTCCTAACGAGCGCGCCCGTCTCTACTTCCTGTTGGCTTGGTTCCATGCAGTCATTCAGGAGCGTCTGCGCTATGCGCCACTGGGATGGTCCAAGAAATACGAGTTTGGAGAGTCTGACCTCCGCTCGGCCTGTGACACCGTCGACACCTGGCTGGATGACACCGCTAAGGTTGGACAATAAAGTTTTATTTTATTTCATTCGATTGATTTGATGTGTGGTGAAGGAAATTGACAACCACGTCGCAATGTCCGCCTTCACGTGCACACCACAGGGCCGACAGAACATCGCACCGGACAAGATTCCCTGGGCGGCCCTGAAAACCCTCATGGCCCAGTCCATCTACGGCGGCCGCATCGACAACGAGTTCGACCAGCGTCTGCTCAACACCTTCCTCGACCGCATCTTCACAAAGCGGAGCTTTGACAGCGAGTTCAAACTGGCTTTCAAGGTCGACGGACACAACGACATCAAGATGCCCGATGGCATTCGGTCAGTGGTCGACTGGTTTCTGCCTTTTGTTACATTTCCACCGCTTCTACTGTGTCTGATGCTGAAAGTCTGTCCTGTTGTTATTGTTTTTTTGTTTTTTTTACAGACGTGAGGAGTTCATGCACTGGGTCGAGATGCTTCCCGACACTCAAACTCCATCCTGGCTCGGGTTGCCCAGCAATGCCGAGAAGGTCCTGCTCACCACTCAGGGTACGCCGCAGCCGATCGCGTTTGTCATCAGCTCTCTGGCGTTTTCATCGCAGCACATTCTCATTCTGCTCTCACAGTCTGGAATCATGGGACAGATCGATCATTAATCTCTTTCTTTCTCTCTGTCCTAGTGTCTTTAATACTTTACTTTTGACACTTGTGTCCAAGTGCAGTGTCGTGGTCAGGAGCTCATGTGATTGCATCTGCTTTGGGCAGAACATTGTGTGTGGTGGCATAGAGTATATTGGAAGTAACCCAGCTAATCTCTCACCTTCTCATCCGTTCACTTCACCAATTCGTTTTATAAGGTTTCACAGGTAGCTCTTGTTTGTAGTGGTTGTATGTTGTAAGTTTAGTGAAGGTTCCGTCATTTCTGCTCCAGATGTGTCTACAGTCGACAACATCCCTGTTTTTTTTAGAGCCCCAAAAATTGAGTTTAAAAATCCATTTTTGGTTTAAAAACGACCAGGTTGCAAAAACTTGAGAGACTGAGGAAGCTCTGTTCACACTTCCAGTTCCAGTTTTACATCGCTGTAGGTCGTAGTATCAGTTTTACACCGATGTGCACAGTGCACCCGAATGGTCCAGGTACACAGCAGATTACTGATATGGAGCTGAAAGGCTCGCCTGGCCGCAGATTGTTATTTTATCTGAAAACGTAGTAGTACGGAATGGACGCCATAGCTGCAGTTTATAGCCATCGTGCTTTCAAAGGTGCTCTGCCCAAAGGCTAGGTGTGTGTGTTTGTTTGTTTGTTTGTTTGTTTGTTTGTGTGTGTGTGTGTGTGTGTGTCCTCACCCTCCAGCAGCTGTATTTCACAGCCATCATGTCGCTTTGCTAAAGACTCTCCCCGCCCCTCCCCTCAGTTCAGGAGTCAAAACAGCCAAACGCCTCCCCGTCCCCTTTACTCCTCATTACATCCTCCCTTCCTGTTTTGCTAGATTGATTTTACCACCCCCACCACCCTCTCTCCCCTCTTCACACTCACTATCATCCCTTTGGTCATCCCTTCATTTGTTACGTTCATTTCTTTCACAGGTTCGGTCAGGAATGTTTTACTTGACTATGTTTGATTGAAATGCTGCCTCAGCCCCCTTTCTTTTGTCCTCCTTCCTCTGGCTCAATTTAAACTCCCTTGAGTCAAACTATGTGGTTTTTTTTTTCTGCAATTAATTTCTTCTCCTCCCTACTTTCCCACTATTGCCTTGTTCTCCCACCTCTCCACCACCTCCCTCCCTCCCTCCCTCCCTCCCTCGCCCACTCACTTGCCCCAATCCGCCGGGCTGCGCAGGCACTGACATGATGGGTAAGATGCTGAAAATGCAGATGCTGGAGGATGAGGACGACCTCGCGTACGAGACAGAGAAGAAGGAGCGTGCTGTGTCCACCTCTGACCCTCAGCCGGCCTGGATGCGGATCCTCCACACCACCGCCTGCAACTGGCTGCAGCTCATGCCGCAGACAGTCAATCCACTCAAACGCACAGTCGAGAATATCAAGGTAATGGCGGGGAGAAGTGGGAGGGTGCTTGGCGGGCGAGCAATTCTGAAGATGTGATTGCCTCCGCAAGAAGCGGCGCAGCATCTGTGGGAATAACCGTCAAATAGCTTATGTTTAATACATGTTTTTGTGCTCAATTCATAATGACAAGAGCACAAAAAGTGATGTCATGTCTTCTCCGTCCACACGCTAAACCACAACAGGACCCGCTGTTCAGGTTCTTTGAGCGCGAGGTGAAGATGGGCGGCAAGATGCTGCAGGAGGTCCGTCAGAATCTGTCCGACGTCGTCCACGTGTGCGAGGGCAAGAAGAAGCAGACCAACTACCTGCGCACGCTCATCAGTGACCTTGTCAAAGGTTAAACTTGCGTTTCCACTCAGATTTGTTCAGGTTTAGCTGAATCACTTTAAAACGAATGAAATAATAATAAATAATGAATCAATGTTTTGTGTCTGTAGGCATCCTCCCTGGCAGCTGGTGTCGCTACACAGTCCCAGTCTCCATGACTGTGATCCAGTGGGTGGCAGACTTCAGCGAGAGGATCAAGCAGCTGCAGAACATCTCCCAGGCATCTGCCAGTGGAGGAGCAAAGGAACTGAAGGTAGTTTTGGTTTCAGTTCACCGTGTCATTCTCAAAACAGTGGCCTCCGAAGCGGTTACAACACTGTCCTCTTTCTCTTCTCCAGAACATCCATGTGTGCCTGGGCAGCCTGTTTGTACCCGAGGCCTATATCACTGCGACGCGCCAGTATGTGGCTCAGGCAAACAGCTGGTCTCTGGAGGAGCTGTGTCTCGAGGTCAATGTCACCACCGCCCAGGGCACCGCGCTGGACGCATGCAGCTTTGGCATCAAAGGTCAGATTAGCCAAGTCAAAACAAAGTGGTGCCATTTTTAAATGATATCTTGAGAATATATCCGCTGTTTCAATTCCCCACACCAAAGTCCATACAGAAATCCATTAATTTTACATCACACGCACACAAGAGTTGTTCATCCACTCCGGTTCCAATTTCCCCCCAAAATAAAAAAGCTGATTTTCACTGTGGACTTTGGTGTGGGAGAGTGATTGAATGCTGAACAACAACATTTCTAACAAGCTGTGATATTTCGAGTGTCTCTAATGCGCCGCTTGCTCTCCGTTGTCTCCCAGGTCTGACGCTGCAGGGAGCGACTTGCGCCAACAACAAGCTGTCTCTGTCCACCTCCATCTCCACCGAGCTGCCTCTCACTCAGCTCCGCTGGATCAAGACCAATGCAGAGAAGAGACACACGGTAGGAACAGGAACTTACACGCGACTAGATGTCTTTCTGTGTATTTTTAAATCACCTCACTCCTGTCGTTCCTCTCACCGCAGGTGACGCTGCCAGTTTACCTGAACTTCACGAGGTCCGACCTCATCTTCACCGTCGACTTCGACATCGCCACCAAGGAAGACCCACACAGCTTCTACGAGCGCGGCGTTGCCATCCTGTGCACAGAGTAAACAAGACGAGTCATTTCCTCAGGACCGCGGCGTCTTGAATTAGATTTGATTCCATTAGAGTAGACTTCACTTTGATATCGCCCATTAACCACACTATTACAAAGCAGTATGAGATGTTAGGAAAGTTGGCGGCGCAGTGTTTAAACATGTAGCCATTCTTATTGTGTGTTTGGAAAGTGTCTCGGAAGGTAGAGGAAATGTTGCAAGATGGTTAAAAAAACGACGGGGAAATGGAATGTTGGAAAAGGGGAAAGTAAAGTTGAAAGGATCATGTGTTTTTAGGAAGGAACTTGTATGTTTTTAGATGGAATAAAAGGAAAGGAACTGCACTGATGACTCGTGTGTGCTCTTTGTTTGTAGGGAATGTTTGAATCGCATGACATTTACTGCCACATCTATTTTTTTTTTAAAAAGAGTGAAGTAAAATACCTGGCCATAAAGGCTTTTAATGAGTAGATTCCCAATGTTTCCTGTTAGTGTCTGTCCTTGTTTCTTCCAATGTTACTGGGTAAGTGAGTAGTGGAGAAACCTGTACCATAAAACCTCCACAATAATAATCAAAACAATACAAGTCAAATGATATATTAACTTATACAGCCAAAGTCTGGTGGTACTTGAAGGAAAATCAGAAACACTGTTCTACTGTATGTGGAGTGGAGCTGAGGAGTTTTGAGATGAACTGCCATTTTAAGGTATTACTGCCACCTGTTGTCCAGAGGATGAAGTACAACTATATAATGAAAAAAGATGAATAAAGACAAATCAGTCTTTAAACATTCTCATGTGTTTGATAGCACATTTTTTGTTAGTTTATACCCAGGAGGAATTTACACTGTAAGCAAGGCTGTATACGTTTATATGACGATAGTCTTTCTGCAAGAAAACTAACGGAATACATGTATTTTCCATGTAAAGAAATTGTGTCAGCGATGAAACCTGTTGAATGTGAGCTGCAGATGCCAAAGTCAAGACGGGCTCATCCCTCTTGTTCAGGCAGCAAGATTAAAAATGATTATAGGACGGCAAGAAAAACAAACTCCAAATCTGATTCAAACCACTTTCTTTTTTTAATTCAAATCAGATTTCTGCAGATGTCTCTGGCTGTGATTGCTACAAAATAATCAGATTTAATCTGAATTTTTGCCTTTCACGAATGCAAAATGACTTGTAGCTCTATGTGTGTTTGTTTTTATTTATTTATCATGGGACTGAGTTTACTGAGGGAGGTTTTAAGGTCACAATTTGTGACACACGTGAGACATTCAAAGTGCATCAAAAACAATCAAACCAAAGTGCATTTTAAACTATTTACAATATTTCTTTCCACCCTAAATCAATTGTGTCAGTCCTTGGGCAAGTGGCTCAAACAGGGTTCAGATGCAGAGTCTGCTGCCTCCTCTTCCTGCTCCATATTGACGACACACTGCCTCTTTCTTTGCCCCAGTTCGACCACTTCTGCTCCAGGGAGCCCGAACTTTCTCTTGGAAAGAGATCGGAGGTTACACGGGCTGGGAGATCTTTCAGAGGAGCTATCCAGCATCCACGCTGAGCTCCCTCCCACTGGGGTGAGAGGTCCTGGAGTGTGGGGTGTGGAAGATCTTGTCGTGTGCAAGCCTGAGTCGTCAAATTGCAACTCCATCTTCACGATTTGGGCGTGTGCGGTCGAATGACTCCTCTTTTCCACTGCGTGATCTCCACGAGCATTCTGGTCACTGTGGGATGAGGGCACAGTGTCGATCTCACAGACCCACAGCTCAGAGTCACTCCCACACTTCATCTGCACATCGAGAGGATGTTGCTGCTCTGTTACAGGATCTCTTTTCATCATCGCTTCTCTGAGGGCAGCAGACGCCGGTTGGTGGAGGATGAATCTCCTGCTGCGGCTCGAAAATCGACATCCTCCCGCTCGTCCCTGCTGCCTCCATCTCCTGGAGACACCGTCTGCGTCTGACTCATCTGAATCCTCAGAGCTCCCGTCGTACGGGTCCAAAAACTGGAATATTGCGAGGACACGTTACAGTTATATGCATGAACACATAGAAAGGATGTGATTAGTGAGAGGACGACAGTTACCATAGAAGTGCAGCTATGCCGTGCTGCAGGCCTCAGAGGCAGAGTTCGACGTAGTGTCCCACACTCTGGCGCGCTGCTCACACAGCCCTGTTAAAAGAGGAATTCAGCCATTTTTACAACAAGATAGTCCTTTTATTTTTGCTGTGAGATAATGGGCATGTAGGCCTATAAAATGTATTCATTCAAAATAAGTTAAAAAGCCATAATACCATGGTGCTGGTGTCCGACCATCTGGGACTAGTTTCTGAGTCACTATCGGTGCTGGAGTCCACTTTACACATCTCCTGACAGAAAGCACAGGTCACTACAGTCCAGAGCCATGTGTCCGTGCGAGGCAGAGGTTAAATTCAAGTGATTTAGATCAGTGGTTCTCAAATGGGTGTCTGGGACACCTGGGGGTTTCACAAAAGGTTTCTAAATTATCCTTGAAAATCAATCATGTATACTGTCCTTTTAGTTGCAAGAGAGAGAATACATTAAGTAGGATTTTTAAAGCCTTTTAACTAAATAATTTTACATTCGGATGCATTTCTTTTAGACTCTTTCCTCTTAACATTGACTGACCTGAATGGTGCCATAGATTACTTACTAATCAAATAATTTGGTGGTGAAATCATTCCAATAGATATATATTTTAATCCATTTAGGAGAACAATTGAGAACTTCTGATGTAGATCACGCTCAGCTACAGTGATTTAAGTGAACTGTTCCCACCATGTATTTGAAAGCAAGTTGGTCCACGTTGTTGGGTATTCGTCTGTCACCGTGATCTAAATGAAGAAACACATGTAGTGCAAAAGTAATGCAAATACGTACATTCAAGGGGCAACAAAACTTCAAAAATGTATCACAATGCATTCAATTAAAATATAAAAATCTAATTTTTTTTTTGCGACAAATACTTGTACTTACTTGGGAGTGAGTGTTGTTTTCTCCTACCTGACATGGCATTTAAACGTCGCTGTGTAACTGCCGAAGAAAGCGGAAATATTTAAATAACGTCGTCGTTGTTTCGCAGGCAGAGAAACTCGCAAGTGAATTAACCACCAACAGGAAACCGATAGCTTGAATGTGATAATACACAGGTGAAAGGATGAGCACGACAGACAGACAGCTGACAAGACACGAGTTTGACTCTCTTACCTTTTAACAAAATAACACGTCCGGTGTTTGGGTTCTTCTTTCAAAATAAAAGTCTCAATAATTAGTCGAATAACAGGCCTTTATTTCAGCTTTTTATACTGGTGGAAAGTACTGAAATATTCTAGTCAAGTAAAAGTACCACTATTTTGATAAAATTGTGCTTAAGTGCAAATACAAGTACTGGTATAAAAATGTACTCAATTCAAAGATAATCAATAAAATATACTTAGACAAGGGGACACACATCTCACATGAAGACAAACCTTTACAAATTAAAGTACTGACAAAATAAATATGTAAACATATTTTACTATACTATTATTATTTTACTTTTTTTTACTCAGTAACGGGTGTGATTTAAAACGTAGTGAAGTACAGTTCTTCGAAAAAAAACATACTTCATTAAAAGTAAAATTACAAATTTTAAGAATGACTTTAAAAAGTACAAGTACAAACCTACTCAATTACAGTAAATGTAATTAATTACTTTCCACCTCTGACTAATAGTGCATTTAAATACATTTTTGTTGCAGTACTCATTTATAATCACCCCAATACAATACATACACATTTAATCCATTGCGTTGAATCGTAAGACACAAGATATTATACAGAGGAAATGTTAATGTTCCTCTACCTGAACTTTTCTAAATGTGAATACCACCTGAATACTTAATATCAATATTATTTTATTGTTTTGTTTTTTTAAAGTTTAAAGCTGGGACAGCTGAAGTTTTACTGCCTTCTTCTCCTGCCCCAGTTCCCCGCTAAACCGTTGGGGGGAACGGGAGAGCAGGAATGTTCGCTCCGCGGCTCGCTCGCTACTCTCCGTGCGTAAGATCCGGCCTGGGGGAAAGGGATGAATGTTAAATTCAAAGATGGCGGCGGAGGGAGGAGGGAAGGAGATGAACGAAATTAAAACTCAGTTCACCACTCGGGAAGGCGTCTACAAACTCCTCACTCACTCCGAATACAGCCGTCCTAACCGGGTGCCTTTCAACTCACAAGGCTCCAACCCCGTCAAGGTCTCCTTCGTGAACGTCAACGATCAGTCGGGCAACGGCGACAGGATCTGTTTCAATGTGGGCCGTGAGCTCTACTTCTACATCTACAAAGGCGTTCGAAAGGTAGCGTGCTAACGCAGCTAATGTCAACGGACACTTGCGATGCGACATGTTAAATTACGCCACAGTAGTTTCATCTGTTGTTGCACTTGGAGGTTTGAGTTGTCGGCTTTTGAAAAACTCCAGCAGGTGCTTGACTTTCAAATTAGCTGGCAGCTAGTTAGCTTGATGCTATGATGTAGCTAGGCTACCATTTAGCTTGCTATCGATACTGGCTAACGTTAGCTAGTGAGCAACTACACCGAGAGCCAGGGGCTAAATTCCGCTCACAACCCGTCACACTGTCGTTCTGTGTGTAGAATGGTGGGTTTTCATCACGATGGGTTACGATTGTTAAAATGAAGTTAATGTTTTCATGTGGTTTAAGTTGTCAGGGCTGAATTTGATGCTGTAATGGTGCTTATTGACAGTTATACGTTGCCACCCCTCACACCTGTCGACGCCCTTTGACTGACAGGTCAAAGGACCGA
The DNA here is from genome assembly GCF_958295425.1 of Solea solea. Classification (NCBI taxonomy): domain Eukaryota; kingdom Metazoa; phylum Chordata; class Actinopteri; order Pleuronectiformes; family Soleidae; genus Solea; species Solea solea. Next base: position 7,987,481 of record NC_081151.1, read on the forward strand.
CTCAAGTGTGCCGATTGAGTCGGCGGGCAGACCTTTCGTCCAGCAGGCTAACTGCTGCCGTCATCCTTTACTGTAGTGATACTCCTGTCGTAGTTTGGCGACGTGTTTGGATACTGACTTGATCAAGTCACAGCTGATTGTTTATTGGAAATGGTCACAAGGAATAAGCGTCATTGAGGGCTCCCTATACTTTCGTAGAGGGATGTAACAATATCAAAATCTCGCGATATGTTAAAACCGTGGAAAAAAGTCTAGGTGCAATATTTATTGCAAGTTTTTTTGTGATTAATTTCGGTTTCCGTGACTTATTTCACACTTGTGGAGCATAGTGTGTTTATATAACTCTTAATCCTACTTTCATCACTCCATTAGCTGTAGATCTTTGTTCATGTATCACTTTATTTATAGTCTTTTGGCTTAGCTGGAATTTCTTTCCATGCATCTTCTCTGATCTTTATGGGGTGATTTGCAGAGTGGCCTCGCATATAACCATGGTTCAAATTATGGGGGAGCTTGGCTTCCCTGTATAGTACACAAGCTCCCCTGAAAGTCTACATTGAGACATGGAGGGGGAGCTCTGAAAGATAGTCCATTTTTGTGTCACAGGCTGATGATATTCCTGAAATGAATAGCCTAAGAATAGTAAAACATAATAGGTGTTTATTCACTTGTCACATACAATTTGTCTAATGTTTCTGCTAATAAACCTTATATTGTCTCCGCTGTTACCACACATGCTTTAGCTTTTGGTGCTGCACTAAAATCAAAAAATGAATGTTATGTTCCCTCTTGAAATTCTCTCCACCGAGTTGGCACAGCACAGAACGGAAAATAACCTAGTGCATATTACTCACATCTCCCGATGTGTAAGTTCAGCACAGTCTGGCAGTGTCTGCTTATTTTTTTGTTTGTCCATTACCTTTTTCTTGGTACTGACACAGGGTATGCTTACTCACATCGATTTAAAAGCTGCTGAAGCATCCACAATCTATGAATCTTGAATCTTGAATCTAAAACTCTTGGTCTCTCTCCTTCATCCGTACTGTCACCACTAACAATAGTGGCTGCCATTTTCCCTGTACTAGATCTGTAGAGGCAGCAAGCTGAGTGCAATGAATGATGGACAAGCACAGAACAATGGTCTCTGTAGATCTCACCCGCTTCTGCTCTGCTCCACTGCCGATGAGCCAAAAATACAATTTTATGCCTGGAAGACTGATAGTTTAATATCACTACAGGCCCACAATCGTATTAATACGAAACAGAAAGTAGGAAAGAGTTGGAACCATACACCTCACGATACAATTGTATACAATGTGTTAGTGGTATTGTATAGTGTGTCCTATTATGGCACATGCTATATATTTTTTTAAATCACAAAGAAGCTCTCTTTATTCTTCCACTACAAACACAGTTTTTGCTAAGCTGGGTGACAATCATAGGTTGACTGGAAGCAGCTGATTCAGAGACATGTGCTTGTCATGTGTAATCTAATTTCAGTGTAAAACAGCAATAGACTCACTGGCGGTAATCCTGAACTAACATAAATAGGATGGTCTTGTCTAGTCTTGTTAGTCCTGACAATTTATGTTGAATAGAAAATGAATTGTATCAGTATCGCATCCTATTCAAAAATACATTATCTTACAGTTTCAGTACAGCTGACAATTGGATTTCTCTGAATTTATTCTGCCAGAGCAAGAACATGATCAGTTTAGTTAAGGTTAGTTATTTATGTTTTTGCTTGTGTATAATTTCAAACAACTCACTGTCACACCATTTCAGGGGAAACCACTGAATCATCATCTTAACACTCAAAAGATTTTTTCCATTCTACCAGTGGTGCTAGCTGTTAATTATAAACAAGTTGTCATACTGGTATAATGTTCAAGTTATCCTTTTTTTTTCATTTTAAAAACAAGTTGTACATCGTATTCTATGATACCTAGCATCCACCCATCGATAGAGGGAAAAAAGTAAACCACTATACCTGAGTTTGTTCATATAGCTGTTGTAATGGAAATTGAATGTTAGATGTAAAAAAACAACAACTTCCAAATCAATTAAATTAAGACACATTATCAGTTTTTAGGATAAACTACACATGTTATGATCGGTTTAACCCACAGTCAGCCCTTGTCATGTAACCTAGTGTATCACCTAGTTTTTGGTATTAGAAGATTATGACACTTGCCTCAACCTCATGTGTTTGTTATCCTTTTTCTTGTCAGGCCGCTGACCTGAGCAAGCCTATAGACAAGCGCATCTACAAGGGAACACAGCCCACCTGTCATGACTTCAACCACCTCACAGCAACAGCAGAGAGCGTGTCCCTGCTGGTGGGTTTCTCAGCGGGACAGGTACAGCTCATTGACCCAATCAAGAAGGAGACGAGCAAGCTCTTCAATGAGGAGGTAGGTGTTGATAAAGAAGTGGTTGATCAGAAGAGTTTTGTGTTCAGCATTTTTCACCGATTGGTGGTTGAGGTCAGTAGAAGTCTGATTGTTGCAGAAATAGGACATTTGCATTTTTTGTTTTAGGTCTTTGAGTGTAAGTGGATTAATTTTGCCAAGTGGCCTAAAACACGAGCACAGCACTGACGGTGAAATTGTTAGTATTTTCTGATGACACTGTACTGACGTTGCTTTCCTTTCTCCCTCCTCTCTCTCTCCCTCGCTGTCTTCTTCTAAAACTTCAACTTTCACTCTCTCCTGACAGAGACTGATAGACAAGTCCAGGGTAACATGCGTGAAATGGGTGCCAGACTCCGAGAGCCTGTTTCTGGTATCTCATGCCAGTGGGAATATGTACCTGTACAACGTGGAGCATACCTGTGGCACCACAGCACCACACTACCAGCTGCTCAAACAGGGAGAGAACTATTCTGTGCACACTTGTAAGAGTAAATCCACGCGGAACCCTCTCCTCAAATGGACAGTAGGTGAGGGTGCTCTGAACGAGTTTGCCTTCTCTCCAGATGGGAAATTCTTAGCCTGCGTTAGCCAAGATGGCTTCCTACGGGTCTTCAACTTTGATGCTGTTGAGCTTCATGGCACCATGAAGAGCTACTTTGGTGGCTTGTTGTGTGTTTGCTGGAGCCCTGATGGGAAGTACATAGTTGCTGGTGGAGAGGACGATCTTGTGACTGTGTGGTCATTCTTGGACTGTAGAGTCATTGCCCGAGGTCATGGGCACAAGTCTTGGGTGAGTGTAGTGGCATTTGATCATTACACCACCAGCGTGGAAGAGAGTGACCCAATGGAGTTCAGTGGCAGCGATGAGGACTTCCAGGATCAGATGCTTCATTTTGGAAGAGACCGGGCCAACAGTACTCAATCGCGACTTTCCAAGCGCAACTCCACGGACAGCCGGCCTGTTAGTGTGACTTACCGGTTTGGCTCAGTGGGTCAGGACACTCAGCTGTGCTTATGGGACCTCACTGAGGACATCCTTTTCCCTCATCTTCCACTCTCACGGACACGGACACATACGAACGTGATGAATGCTACCAGCCCCCCTGCGGGTGCTACAATAATCACTAACACCTCTAGTAATGCTACTAACGGAAATAACAGTGGTGCCAATACTCCTGGCATTAACTCTCTCTCCACTTCATTACCACGCTCCAACAGCCTACCCCATTCTGCTGCCACCACAGCGACGGCAAACAATACCAACAAGGCCAGCAGCGGTGGAGGAATCGGCAGTGGAATTATGGACAGTGCCATCGCCACAGGTGTGAGTAAGTTTGCCACACTGTCACTCCACGACAGAAAAGAGCGCCACCACGAGAAGGACCACAAACGGAACCACAGCATGGGCCACATCAGCAGTAAGAGCAGCGACAAGCTCAACCTGCTGACAAAAACCAAAACAGACCCTGCAAAGACTCTGGGTACTCTGCTGTGCCCGCGCATGGAGGACGTGCCCCTACTCGAGCCCCTCATCTGTAAAAAGATAGCACACGAGAGACTGACTGTACTCATATTTTTAGAGGACTGTTTAGTGACTGCTTGTCAGGAGGGATTTATTTGCACATGGGCAAGGCCAGGCAAAGTGGTAAGTTCTTTTTAATGTAGGAAAATGTGGGGGAATAAGAAGTGATAACCCTGTTTATCGATCTAAACCGTCCCAAAATCAAGTGACAGGCTTTAACATCAATCTCTGAAAGCTTAAACTGTGGAGATTTGGAGTATTTTTAGCTTTTTATAGTTGAAATGTAAATCTCTGCCCCGCAGTCGAACGACATATCAGTCATAATGTTTATTGCTTTCTAGTCAAAGCAAATATAATGATATAATGATGTTAACCTTCAAATATAACTAATGTTACAACGAAATTAGAGTCTGGTTATTTAATATATTGTGATAAGGAAAAAAACTTCCTGTTGAGACATGTGAGTGAAAATGTTAATCCATATGAAGTTTTTTCATTGGTCCATCACAGTCATTCCACAATGCAAAGCAGCGTAGCCAAGGAGCCATTTGCATACACGCTCATGTTTCAGCTTTAATGCAAGTGATCGCTTTGTCCAAAGAATCTCTGCAGTTTCTCACATGCTTTCAGCTGAATATGTCTATTCCCCTCTGTATACTGTGTGCTTATGTCTGTGTGTTGAGAGATTTTGCACGAATAAGGCGTATAATTGTCCACATATTGGAACAATGGGTTAGTCCTTGACTGTTAATCAGTCAGATATCCACAGAGGCTTAGGGGCATTCAGCAAAGGAAGTGGAAAAATTAGAACCCGAACAATACCAGGATACCAAGTTGCAGTTTTTTTTGGGTCAAATTATACAATTAACTGCAGCTAATGGTTATTTTCGATGTTGATTAATCGTTACGTGTTTGTTCCATAAAGCGTTTTGACAAACCACAATTATTCCGTTTTAAGAAAAACAAAACAGTCTAACAGATTACTCGATTGTAAGATAGTTGGAAGTTAATTTAGTTGTTGATTAATCATGGATTAATTGCTTCATCATTGCAGCCCGTGAAATAATGAAGTTAGTGTGCCCTTGAAAATGACCTCACAATGTCCGATTACTAATTAAAAGAGCCTTTTTGGAAGAGAAGTAAAGGTCCGGTACATGAGAAGTGCCTTGATCGAGCAAACCTCTCAGAGGCCGCATTAGTCTCGCACTGTACACTCGGCACCCACTCTGACTGCTGTGCACAGCCTTTTAATCAAGTGCAAGGGAGCGGGATGAGGAAAGACGAGGCTGGAAGGCAGAGTATTTAATGAGCTATTTGTTGCTTCATTTATTTATTTAATTTTTTTGCTACTGTGTGTGTGTGTGCGTGTGTGTGTGAACTTTCCCAATGCAAATCTCCTTGTTTTCCTTTTTTCAGGGTTTATTGTCATCCCAAAACCAAGCCAGCTCTCCCAGTGGAACAGTAGTATAGCCTCAATATTTCTGCTGCTAAAGAACCCTGCAACCCAGAGTCTGATGCTGCTCTTCACCCTGCAAGCATTGCAAGTTTTTCCCTTTTTTTCTTTCACACCCTTCCCTTCCTCCTTTCCTTTCCCCCCTTTTTCGGTTGTCTTTCGTTACTCGCTCACTTGACTCAGAAGAATGAAGTAAGGAAAAAAAGTGGTGCGTTTGTTTGTGGACTGTTGGTGCGCTCTGTACTGTTGTTCTATGGAGTTTTAACACATTTTAGATTTCTTTCTTTTTTTTGTTTTTAAACAATTCTGTTCATGTCAGATCTCATCAGACTGTTTTCCCATTTGGAATTAAGGCTTGGCTTTGTTAGATGCAAACCAGACAATTGTGGCTTGAGATAAAAGGGATAGTTCATTTAATATTCATTATCTCTTCCTCTCCCATGTTAGGCTTGTGATGTGGCCCATTTGTGGCTCAGGGTTATGGTGTGTTTCAACCAGCTCGGCTCGACTTAGCACGGTTAAGTTGCGTTTCCACTGGCATAGTACCTGGTACGGGTACTTTTTTGCCTGCTCTGACGGCGTTACGCACAGTATCGCCTCAGCTCGCTTGGAACCTCGCCAGACTGCCGGCCACTGATTGGTCAGAGTGCCGTCACAGGAAGAGACGTCCGACACAAGAATCGTGCCGAAATGTAGGTCAGTTAAAAAGATTTAACAATCCTAAAAACGTGGATTAATCTCACAACAATTACCAGGGAAATGTTTTAAAATCTCAATATTTAACATAGGAGGGTGGTGTATTTAGAGACAGCACTGCTGATCACGACCGGCGAGCGGTCACTGCCGGAGCATTTCAGTCCAGTGAATGTTTGGATGGAGTCTGTGCGCCGCTCATGGAGGAAGTACTGAACAAGTAGTTTTAATTAACTGATTCTAATGATTGAGTTACACTGAAAACAACTGCTTTACAAGTCACTTTGTGTGTGTGTGTCGCGTTTGAAACAAAGTCACGGCAGTTTCATGCAGTGATGACTCCGCCCACGATGAGTAGGTATTATTTTGTAGTGGAAAACCAACCTAGACCGTGCTGTGCCGAGGCGAGCTGGGACCATAGGTGGAAAAGGGGCTTAACTGACTAAAATGTGGATTTTGAGTGAACTATCTTTTTTTGCGACCAAGCACATGAGCATCTGAGAATGTTTGCATCCATCCACTTTCACCCTCCGATCTGTCGTCTCTTGAGTAGAATCTCCCCGTCGATGACTTTGCACTGATTTAGTTATTAGTTATGTTGTTGTTTGTTTGTTTTTTTTATAACTAATGGAACAAAAAATAGGATTGAGGACTGCCTTGTTGCACTGGGCTTTAACATCCTCAGTTTTGAAATCTCAATCTATAAAGCTTGATGCTGCAATCATAGTCTTTTTAAAGAGGAAAAAAAAAATCGTTTGCACTTAAATTAGTTTATTAGAAGAAAATGGCTTTACATTTTTGGGTGTGCTCAGAACTCACAGATGGCTAATACAGTAGGTGAAGAAAGTGATTTAAAAAAAAAAAATTAAAACCTTTATCTATTGAGCATTTATTTTAATATTTCAGATTCAAATCTGCTCTGTATCATATTGTGTATATTGTAATTAATTGATCTGATGGGGGCCTACGCAAACTACCATTATTCCAGTGGAAGTTTTGTCACTGATAGTTATATTTCTAAAGCCTAAAATATACATATAAATAATATTAAAATAATCTTGAATACACTGTTTACTGTTCTTTTTTCCTCCCCCCCCCACCCACATTTACTGTATTTACATAACGCTGTGATGCTGCTGATATGAAAGTTTTTTACACTTGCATGTGTTGGACATCGTTGGAGCTCAGGAAGTTTCACGTTTTACTCTGCCTCGGATTCACTGTGAGAAGACGGATATGACACGACTGCAAAATTCATATAATTAAGTGTTCAGTGACCACACAAGTGACGAAGCTACTGAGGCAAATATGTCGTTTCATATTTCTCAGTTTATTCATTAAAAAAAAATTAATGAATTTGTCCTTAACATTTTTTTTTTTTTTTTTATTTGTGCAAAGATGATGTAAAAAGAGTCAATAACATACAAATGAAACTTGATTTTTTTTTTGTTTGCCTTTTACTGTGGTTATATATATATCTCACAATAATCAACACAAAGTATGGGTTGGGTCACAGTCGGTTTCTCCGAACTCTAAATGAGTCACAATGTTAGAAAGTGAAAGGGAATATGGTGGTTAATCACCAAGCTACATTCTTAAATGACCCAGTTTTTAGACCCAGTCTGTAATGTTTGACCATACATATACAGTTATCCTCATTTACAATTTGAGTCTCAAAATGTGCCTTTAAATGATTTCTCCCAATGATGTAGGATATTAGTGAAGCACTTACTGTGAATGTTATGTCAACCCTGCGCTCCAACTCACTCACTCACTCTGATCGATTTACAACTTTAAATCACAGCCGATTGATTGCTGTTGTGTATATTTCACATTTTTGACCCAGTGACGAATATTGTTTTTTTTGGTTAATTACTGTGAGAATGCTTACCTAATCGTTTGTAATTAAAAGTTGTAAGAGGGTGTGGCAAATTTTTAAAGCCACTTTTTTTTTTGTACAATAAGCTGATCCAAAGGTTAAATGTGCCGAATGTGTGTTATTGCTTAGTTTGTGTAATAGGCTCCACTGAAGTTTCTTTCTCCACAGCTGTGAACACGTGACGCCATAACTGAAACTACACACTCTCAGTCCGACGTGTGTTGAGATCGCCCTCTTGTTTGGTGTTAACAGACTGATCTAAGTCTTTCATTTTAAGCCTGTCCCAAACATTGTCCTGTCAACATTCTGTCTGTTTGGTACGAAAGGAAGCATTTACAGTGCATTTGCTTGTCAGTAGCCTCCCCGCTTCCTGTCCAGAGGTGGCATGTAGAAGGTCTTGAAAGCAGCGCGGTGTGACTCATCCCGGGGCTGTGGAGAGGGGGGGGAAATATGCAGGCTCAGTGCCAAATCAACGCCTTTACCGAAAACACCAGTGAGGCTTGTGTTTTATATCTATACTAACTATGCAATCCTTTCAAATACAAAGTAGTGATTCATCTTCTGATGTGCAAAACAAAGCTGTCAGCCGACTCCCTGAATGGCTTAATGATTCACAAATTTAAAAAAAAGCCTCTCTGCGTTTACCTTGGCCAACTGTGACTGGCACTTTTTGGTCGTGATGGATGGCAGTGTTCCCCTGTGAGTGGCGGGAAACGCGGGCATGGTGGAGACGGGGAAGGGGATCTGGGGTCGCGGTAAGACCATGTTGAGCTTGGGCAGCTCTGTGGGATAATGAGGGATGTTCCGTCTGATGAGCGGCTCTGCTGCGTGCTTCGTGTGCTGTGTGGAAGGGACACGATAGTACTGGACATTCATGGGTCATGTATATTTGTTCTGGAGTTTAAACTTACACTCATTAACGGCGTCTGCCTCGCGTGTCTTCCCCTCAGCTGTTTGCCGAGTTTAGTTGGGCGGCAGATGTGATCCATGGAGCTGTGCATTGCGCTGCTTTCTACTCCGCCTATTGCCCCGGTCACTCTGTGGAGACTGTCGGCTTTTTTCTCTGCCAGCCTGAGGTAGAAAAGGAAAAAAAAAATAAGCAATAAACCAAAACTTCTATCATAAAAAGATAAGAACTAAACATTTCAATTGCGATCAATGTAATCTCTTTACCTGAGGTCCCTGAAGTACGTGTGCCGCATGGCTGTTTCTGCAGTGATGCGTTCATCGGGGTCGTACGCGAGCATCTGATAGAGCAGCGACAGAGCCGGGGCTGGGCAGTTGGGGATTAACCGTGAGATACCGGTGCCTTTTCTTGGGAGGAAGTTGAAATGCATCGCCCTAGACCTGCAAAACACAAAGTGTTGTTTGAGAAGATGAACCTCCTCAAACAACACTTTTCTGGTCCTGGAAAACCTACTGCTTGAACTTTTGGAGAATACTCTGATCCGGTGTCCCCAGCACATCGTGAATCTTGGCAATCTGGTCCAACTCGTTTGCTCCAGAAAAGAGGGGATTCAAGCTGGGATGCAAAAGCAGAAGCTACAGTAAACACACAGTATTATTTGTTTATGCCTATGGCGGCGGTGAAGAAGATGCATAGATTAAATGTTGTGCTATATTTCCTGGCAGAAGTACCTCATGATCTCAAAGAAGACACAGCCAGTGCTCCAGATGTCCATCTTCAGGCTGTAATAGCCATCAGTGAGGAGACACTCTGGGGCCCTGTACCAGCGCGTGGAGATGTACTCTGTGTGCGGGGGCTTGGAGTACACGCTCCGACAAGAGCCAAAGTCCCCGAGCTTCAGGACATTTTGCTACAAGTTGTGCAGTAAAAAAAACAACAACAAATGAATACTGTTGGGATTTTTGCAAATCAAATGTAGGTGAAGAAAGTATCTTACTCTGATGAGAATGTTCTCTGGCTTTACGTCTCTGTGGAAAATCCCACAGCTGTAAAAAAAAAATGTATGACGGTCAGAAACAACTTATCAAAAGAGAGTTTTATTTATATAATTTCATGTTAAACTTGTGAGATATACTTTTACCTGTGCATGTGTTCAAGTGACTTGCAGAGCTGGTACATGTAATGCTTCACTGTCTGCTCGGGCAGCGGAGTTTGTCTCCCTGTGAAGAGTGAAGAATGAAGAACCAAGGAGAGATTATGATACATGTATACACAATTTAACAGTGATTCCGCACTCATTTTACTCAAGTTACTTTCAAATCGATACATATACACTGGATTTTTGAGGACAACTTAATTTAAAAGTGCCTAGGATACAATATTCTTTATTATCCTCTCAGGCTCAGTGCTACAAACAAACCTATACCTATCAGCCTATAATTAATTCAGAAACACAAACACGTGCAGCTCCAGTCATTACTCTCTGTCATAATCGTGCTCTTACCTTGTATTAACTCGTAGAGGTTCATCTCCATCAGCTCACAAATCAAAGACACTGTCCCAGTTTCTTTGTCACTGGAACAATGAATTGAAGTGTCAAGAGACATGTCACACCACACTAGCCTCAGGCAACAGACTCATAATAACTCATAACGGCCGACACTCCAGCACTCACAATATTAGCTCATGAAGCTGGATGATATTTGCGTGTGGGCTCAGTCTCTTCATTGCCTGGACTTCCCGCAGGTTGTTGGCCTGCTCCAGACTAAAAGACAAGGGGAAAAAACGCTCACGTTTCTGATGATTTAATTCACACAAGGCCCACAACGGAACACAAACAAATAAACGTGGGCAGAAATAATAACACACAAGATGTGGAATATAGATGAAACAAACAGTGGAGAATAGAACTATGGTCAAACCTCAAGAACAACAACAAAATAAAGAAATGAAACACAAAAAGAGAGTTTTGTGGAGGGGAGAGTGTCTTATTTGACGTCCAAAAATAGGTGTGTATGTAAGTGTAGTTTTGTTTCTCTTTTATGGATTTTATTCCCCCCCCCCCCCCTTTTTAGCTCACACTTATGTTAACATTATGACTTGCATATACCCTTGTATAGTGAAATAATTTAAGATTTTGTGTTACAAGTAAAAAAAAGAAAGTCACACACTGACATCACATCTATTCTTTTCCTCACAAGGTCAAAGAGAGTGCAGACTGACATCTAATAGGACACTTAAGGTGTCGGGGGTGTCGACTCATGTTTCAAAGGCCCAAACAAACAAGGAAAACGGCTCCAGTGACAACAGTGTGAATATATATATATATATATATACACACACACAGTATATACCTGTTAATTGTCTGCTTCATGGTTTTACAGGCGTAGAACTTCCCATCTTTCAGGCTCTGAGTTTTCACCACCTCGGAAAATGTGCCCGCTCCGATTTTCTTGATTATTTTGTAACCTGCACAGCAAATGTAAACGAGGGAAAAACATAAACATGATTAAACATTGAAAAATCTGTTATATTATAAATTGGTGATAATATGGGAAGTTAAAAATATTCAATAAAAACCAAAACACACCCAGTGGACCGGAGTCACAACTTCATTCAACAACATTTACATCACTGGTTTGTCCTCTGATCAATTGATTCATTATTATCAGGACTACAAAATGTAGGAAAATAATGTGATGTGAAATGTCCCAGAACTCTTACATATGAGACTGTAAATAAATATATATAGGGACTTTTCTTCTTTTTCTTCTTTAAAATTACAGAAGCAGCTTATTTTCACTAGCCACTGGCTCCTTCAAAGGTGTTATTTTTTAAATGTAATGACTGAAAATTGTTTGACATTTCTCAGCAAACGGCACAATCTCAAATACACCTATTTCTAGAAAAATACTAGTAGAAAACAAAGCATAAAACAAGTTACCAAAGAATCCCAACATTTATTTGCGCTGACACGTTACTACAGCAACCACACTTTCCACATTTAGAAGTGGAAGCTCAGAACTGGTCCACCCACATAAACCTGATGCCTAAACCAAGAAGAAGGAGTAGGAAACAACAAAGAGTGGGAGAAGCCAGGGCGAGTGTCTTTACACTGTTTTTGGTATACACAGGCCACCATAGTTCTGAGATGCAGCTTGCGAAAGGGAAGGAATGAGCAAAGATGGCCACATTACTCACACACATTACTGACACACTGGACCTTCATGGTATCAGAGTTGCAACTAATAATTATTAATAATTGATTCATCTGCTGATTATATTCGTGATTCATCGACTCATTGTTGTTGGGTCCATAAAATGTCAGAAGTGTATTTGTATAGCACCTTTCTTACAAGGATTGCAGCTCAAAGTGCTTCACAATAAAAAGGAAAATAAAATGTAAAAAGCAAATACAACAATGAAACACAATCGAGTTAAGAGGTTAAAGCTTTAAACTGTTTTGACTTTACAATAAACTAAAAATGCAAATAAAACACAACACGGGGTGGAATAAAAAGGAGCTAGTTAAAGCTAGAAAAAAAAAGTTTTAAGTGATCTAGTGAGCTAATTTAATGATTTATTTTATACATGGAGCAAAGAACGCAGGAAATATTCACATATGAGAAAGTGGAAAAATCAGGGAGCTTGTTTTAATTGTTGGATGAACTCTCAAACGGATTATGCAAACCATAAACATAGTTCATTTAATAATCTTATATGTACTACTACTACTACTACTACTAATAGTAATAATAATAATAATAATGATAATCATTGTAGCCCTGAAACATGTATACTTAGTAATTTAGTATTTTGTACATTGTTGTGGTTAATTAAATAAAAATGTTTTAAATAGATCCGTTATTGCAATAATTAATATTAAAACTGTCTAGTTCAAAAATCTTGAATGTTAACACTGAATACACCAACTAATATCTTATAAAATGATGAATTATATTTGCGTGCCACCTGCTGTCGCTTCACTTCCTCACCATTTCTTTCATTTATTTGACTTTACGCTTTAATCTTACTCTGCATTCCTCTCAGTCTCAGCCGCCGCATGTCACTCGATCGTCCGTGACATTTAGACACCGCATTTCAATGTACGGTTGAAAAATTAAAGTCTTCTTTTATGTTAAAATGTTAAAAAAACGACACCGAAAACCAAACCCCGTCTCTACACAGCGCTAGCTTAGCTTAGCCTCGCTCGCGTGCCCTGTGAGCTGACCGTCGCCTTGGTAACGGAGCACGCCTTCGCCCTCCGCTCTGACCTGAGCAGGAAGCTGGAAACTCTGGCTGAACGTGACAGTCACAAAAACATCCAAAGTTGAAAGAAACAGCACAGAAAAACGTCTGTCGTGTACATTTATCTTCTGCGGGCCCAGATATTTTGACGCAAAGTCCGAACCTTACGTACCTTTTTTCCAGAGGTGGTTCGGCACCGTTTGCTCGCACGTCTTGTCTTTGTGCTGCGGGTTGTTGTTCTTCGTGTCCAGCGCGTGTCCTCTGTTGTTGTTCCAGTCCGTGTTGGGCGGTGTTTTGCACGCATTTCGCAGACTCGCCCGGTTTTTCACGCCGATCAGCCAGCTTGAGTAGTGCATCATTAGTGACTCCCGAGGAGCCACTAAACCATGAGCTTTGTGTTAACGTTCACACATAAATCCCGCGAGAACACACTGCTGTTGCTCCTTCTTTGTATCTACTGCATAGATAACGTTACCAAGTACAGTCAGCGTACACAACACACACACACACACACACACACTACCACTGTACTCAGAGCACGTCCTCTGGAGACAGATAGAAAATACTTAATGTCCCTCGTCGGTTTCCGTGGGACTTGTCATTTGTGCGCGTGCGCAGCCCTGCATGTTTCCCTGCTGCTGCTCCTGCTGCTGTTGATGTAGCATCTGAAATGTGAATGTTTACCTTGAGACATTTGTCTTTCTTTGTGTGTTTGTAGACTTTGCTTGAGTCACCATGAAGACAAGATTCACCACAGTCGATATCCGGGCAGTTATCGCCGAGATCAATACCAAGTGGGTGAATGTTTTATTAGCACAGCAGGCGCGTGGCTAACTTAACTTAGCCTCCTCCTGTAGCTGAGCTCATGTGGAAAACCTTTTATTAACATTTATTCGCCAAGTTTGACTATCCGCAATTACCATTACATACCTCTGTGACGTGACTTTGACTAGTCATGATTTCATTGTGACTAATTGTAGTTGTTAGATATATGTGACGTCATTGTTACTAGTCAAAACTAGTTTCAGATATCTGCAATTCGGTTTGTCATTATTATGTAGATATCTACAATTATCCCCAACTGAATTGAAGATGTATCTAACTCCAGTTTCAGATATCTACAACGTCATTATGAATATCTGAAACTTAATTCAAGACAATGTAATGAAAAAGGACAATGTAGATATCTTCAGTTGAGAATAATTGAAGATAGAAAGTAACGTCTTTCGGACTAGTAAAACCTGAATTGTAGATAACAAAACTATAGTTTTGACTAG